>NW_008590162.1:91504-91809 GCF_000691845.1 Merops nubicus
CCCCCCCGCATCCCGGGGGAGCCAATCAGATTCCGCAACTGCCCGCGGGGGCGGGATTTGCCGCTCAGGTTAGGAGTTAGTCCCGGCCGGGCCGCGCAGGGATATGGGCGGCCGGGCGCGGTGCGATGCTTCCCGGCAGTGATGCGAGAGGTGGGAATTCCTCGCTCGGCGCGGCGCGGGGGCGGGATTTGCCGCTCAGGTTAGGAGTTAGTCCCGGCCGGGCCGCGCAGGGATATGGGCGGCCGGGCGCGGTGCGATGCTTCCCGGCAGTGATGCGAGAGGTGGGAATTCCTCGCTCGGCGCGG
>NW_008590163.1:0-476 GCF_000691845.1 Merops nubicus
GGTTTGGGGGGGTTTATACTGGTTTGGCCCCCGCTGAACTGGCGCAGCCCCAGTTCATACTGGTTTTGCCACGTTTATACTGGTTTGGCCCCATTGAAACAGGTTTCACCCCCGTTATACTGGTTTAGACCAAATTAAACTGGTTTCACCCCCGTTCATCCTGGTTTGGTCTCATTTAAACTGGTTTCACCCGGTTTGAACTGGTTTAAACATTTATTTGTCTGGTTTAGCCCCACTTCTTACTGGTTTCACCACATTTATACCGGATTGGTCCATTTTAAACTTGTTTCCCCCCAGTTCATACTGGTTTCCCCGATTTTAAACTGGTTTCCCCCATTTTCAACCAGTTCAACCCAAATTCCTACTGGTTTGGCCCATTTTAAACTGGTTTTCCCCCGATTCTTACTGGTTTAGCCCCAATTCCTACTGGTTTCCCTCCAAATCATACTGGTTTAGCCCAAATCATACTGGTTTGG
>NW_008590163.1:601-1008 GCF_000691845.1 Merops nubicus
TACTGGTTTCCCCGATTTTAAACTGGTTTCCCCCATTTTCAACCAGTTCAACCCAAATTCCTACTGGTTTGGCCCATTTTAAACTGGTTTTCCCCCAGTTCTTACCGGTTTAGCCCAAATTCCTACTGGTTTCCCTCCAAATCATACTGGTTTAGCCCAAATCATACTGGTTTGGCCCACTTTAAACTGGTTTCCCCCCAGTTCCTGCTGGTTTACCCCATTTTTTACTGGTTTCTCCCGTTTTAAGCCCGTTCTGGCCCATTTTGAACCATTTCCCCCCGTTCCCAGCCGGTTCCGCGGGGGGGGCAGCGTGAAAAAGTCCCAGTTTAGTTAAAAAACCTTAAAAAAACACTTTTCTTTATTATCGAACGATTGGAAAAAAGCCAAAACTACGGAAAGCTACAGAA
>NW_008590164.1:0-36077 GCF_000691845.1 Merops nubicus
TTTTAACAGATATTTTTTCAAAAAATACCCCTTTTGAATATGTGGGTAAAGGTAGTGATGAAGGGGGAGGCTGAGTCAGCACAAAGACTGGAAGGAATGAAAGTGTGGAGTAATGGCAAAAGTGTTGCCCAAATACCTTTATTTTTAGTAATATCTAGAATTGTTGCTGTCCTAAGGCACAAATTCTGTTATATGTGTACACTGTTCAAGCCCAACAGCTTAAAAACTGACAACTTGGTGCCTTTTCAAGGAGACAATTATCAAAAAAAAGGGGTTTTTTTGCCTCAAGTGAGAGATTGGGAGTTAGCATTACCAGTATACTGAAGAATGTTTGAGTTGAACCATCACATTTTCCCTGACCCTAGCTAAAATAAGCTTTTTTTAAAAAAAAAAAAAACTTATATTTAATAACAAGGCAATTAAATATAATTATTGACTTACGATATCTGGTTTAAGAAACAAGAACACTTGAGAGAATTAAAAACAAAGAAGAAATCATTTCTTCTCTGCCCCTACTGGAAGTTTTATATTGTTTATACTTATCTTTATA
This sequence comes from Merops nubicus, assembly GCF_000691845.1. NCBI lineage: Eukaryota > Metazoa > Chordata > Aves > Coraciiformes > Meropidae > Merops > Merops nubicus. Next base: position 551 of record NW_008590164.1, read on the forward strand.
TCATTCTTTTATCACTGAATTCCCTTTATATGATATTGATGCTCACTCTGGCCTGTGCAGGGATAATCCTTGATCTGTGATGACAATAAATTTTACAGCATATGACTGCAGATGGAGAAGAAGTAGCAGGAGCTGACAAACATATAACAAAAATCAGGCAAATATGGGATGCAATGAGTCAAGCCACACATTTGTAGAAATTTTGGGTGCTGTGTGTGCTGCACGTGGGGCTGCAGGTGCCTCTGAGACCCAAGGACTGTGTGTCCAATGTCAGAATTCCAGCTGTTATTTGGGTTTTTCTGTAGATTGCTGGCTACACTCTTGTTTTCTTTTATTTTCAAGCCAATTCTCTAGGTCAAGCTCATCTCCATATTGTTAGATTTTTGAATAGCAAAGCCTTTCTCTTTCTCTCCATGTGGAACTGGTTTTGGGGAACCCCAAATATTTATAGGTATTCCTTTAAGCTATTTTTCCATGCTTTTAAACTCTTTCAAAGGTTTCTTCTTGCACTGTTCAGGGAACATGGCAGATCTGTCAGTCCAGGGGAGCAAGCTAGGATTGGGTCTCCTGATGGAACTGTTGTGTTCATATTACTCACATATTTTTGCACATCACCACCTTGTTGAGACAAATTCATCTCTAGCATTCCTGAAGGTTTTCATGCTAGGCTTAAGAGGGGCACTGGGACTCTTGTATCACTGTGGCTTTGTATTCCTATGTCAACTTAATTTTAAAAACACATGGTAATCCTGCTGTAGGATCATATTGACACCAATGTAGGTCATCATCAAGGCTGAATCTCAAAATTAGATGTACAGACTCCTGATGTGATGGAGTAGCTGCCAGTAATTGTAGGTTGCTCTTTCTGAGGCCAAGCAATGTAAGAGGATGTAACAGCTGATGTGCTGATAAGGGGGGGGAAAAAAAAGGCAGTAAGACAGAACAATCTTGTGTTTCATTTCAAGCTACATTAGTGGCCACAGATTTTTGGCTTATTATCCCCAGTTGGGACTCATTCTCTTCTCTTATCTCATCTCTTCTCTCCTATCTTGTTCAAATCCCATTTCTTTCACTTCGCCTTCTCTGTAGCCCTTCCTGAACTCTTATCTTACATGCTTCTTTTGAGGTGGGAAGTTTCAGCCCACAAATAAAGTTGTGAAGAGCTGAAAATAGGGTCTCAGACTTGGAAGTTTCAGATGATGCCAGCTAGGCTAGGATACCACTCCTGTCCATGGTAAAGAAAATCCCCAGCAGTATAACATCATTGCCCTTCAGCAGTGCCTGCCTTAGGGGCTTTTTGTTTGATTTGTTCTTCTGAAGATCTCTTTTATACTTTTTTATATTCATATATTCTGGGAATATGTTTTTTTTTAACTGTCAATTCTTAGCAAGGGCTATAGCTGACGTTGTGGGATGTGCAGTGCTGCTATTTCACTAGGTTTTTCTGACTTTGAAATTAAGCCTGCTGAGGACTTTGGGATTCTTCTTCTCTAGGGCTCTAGGTGCTGGTGCATGGGCTTGCTTCTTCCTAGGGACAGGACTTTGCCCTTGTTGAACTTTGTGAGGTTTTTGCTGGCCCATTTCTCCAGCCCACCCAGATCTCCCTTCTCAAAAGAGCCATGCAAAGAAACTGGTTGTTTACTGAGAAGTCCATGAAGATATCCAAATACAGAACTAGGAACCTTTAACAGTACCAACTAAAAGAAAGGGAACATCAAATGGGGAAAAAAAGTCTTACCCTTAATATCTTGTAATTATCTTTGTTCTTAATTGTACCAACAGGAGGTAAAAGTTTTTGGATAGAAATGTCATTTTAATTATAAGATGCCTTTGAATGGTTAAAACAGCTTCATGTTCCAGCCATAAACCTAGTTGGGCCCAACTATAAATGGATTTATTATAAATTCACCTTTCAGTTTCTTTTTTATTTCCTTTCTTTCCCAGCAGACAGGAAGTGACAATGAATTTACTCTAGAGCCCAAACTCTCCTTATCTGCCCTTGGGATAACTTACTGAGGATTTTAAAGTCAGGTGGTGAGAAAAATTTACACTTCTGTTTAAGAAGCCTCAAGAAAGCCTGACTAAAGCCATGAGAAAAGAAAGAGGAGAATAATTTAGAAGCCATATACCAAAGAGAGGATGAAAAAGCAGTAGTGCTTCACCCCCAAATGACACTTTTCAACTGAAGCTTATAAAGAATTCTGCTGTGACACTGTTACTGACACTGAATAGTCCACTTCTTGAGGAGGGCCATTTCTTTTCACCAGGTATTCACCAGCTGGGCAAGGATTTGGTACAAGTTGAAGGGTTTATTTCTAGTAACTGTAGCTGGGGAGAGTGGAACTAAATTTTGTTGTAATTCTGGTGCCTCTGAAAGTACTCAGAAGCAAAATCTCAAGGTAAGCTAAGAGGGGCAAGATCTGATTAGGTGATTAAGAGAGATGAGAGTGGCAGAACTGCTTCCTGATTAATCAAGCAGCTATTGCTTCTTTGAGGCATGGATTCATGAAAAACCTGAACACATCATCCTTTTTAGCTGGACTTGAGCAGATATGTGAGCTGGTGCTTGAGGTATGGCAAGTGACTTACAGGTGTCTGTTCCTAGCAGATAAATACAAATGAAGAAAAGGATAAAATCCACTGAATACACTGTTAAGTGCTTTGCTGCATTGATGGGATTCTCAAACTTTATGCTTGTGTCACTGTTCCTAAAAACTAATCTGGTAAGCAATGTGCAAGGGTTGGTTTGGCTTCATTTGGTTTGGGTTTTTTTGTTGTTTGGGTTTTTTTTTGTGTGTGATGTACAATTTTAGTTGACCCTCTGAGAGAATGGATGGCTTCTTCATCCTGAGTTCTTTGCAGGGTTTGCCATCTAAGGTACTTCTAAAAAAAAGAAAAAGCTGGCTTAGAAATACCCATTCCAGCTGTTTCACACATTTATTGTGTGATTTATTGATGAAGGCCAACAGCTAAGACAAAGACAGCACATATATTTATCAGTCTACAGAAATAATGTCTTTCTTACCAGCCCTGTTGGTGAAGCAAGTGTGTTACATGGTATTTCTGGGGAAGTAAGCTGTGTGCCTGCACTCTTGGAAATGGTAGAAATGTTATTGAAGGAAAAAACAGGGATTTATTTAAAAGATGGAAGTTCAATTCATGGCAGTTAGAGGAGAAGAGCCTCACCTGACAACCCTATTTACTTCCCATCATTGCATGAATGAATAATTTGGATATTCTCCTCCTCTGCTATATGGCCTTGCTGTTTTCCACAGTTGACTTATGGTATCCTTGTCCCCTTGTTTTATTCTCAACCTCTGCACTGCTGTGTTTATATACTGCTTATTAAATATTTATTAAACATATCAAAGGGAATATTGTTGGAAAGTGCATAATATGATAAGTTGCTGGGTGCAGAAGGTGGGTTTTTTTTCAGGTCATCTGAAGGGCTTGAGTGCCTGAAAACCTACCAGCAGTGTTTTAACCCAACTGCATTCTTTGATTTAATAAAAAACATTGTTTCTATGACTTAAATTCAGCCCTTTGTGTCACTTCTGTTCCAGCAGTACTTTAGCCTGTAACTAAACTCCACTATAGGCTGTAGCACACTAAAACTACTTCAACATGTAAGTAAGATAAAATTTCTGTATGTTTTCTGTTTTTGTGATGTGCTGACAGAGAAAAATAATGAATAAACAACGTGGTCTTGTTAGATGTCAGCACAGGTTTAGGTAAGTGTGTGTACAACTGATGCACTGCTATCTTCAGATTTGTGTAGTGATTAGCATATGTTTGAAAGTTCAAAAAGATCTGGATGCCAGTGATGTTAAGTACCTCTAAAGAGCCTTCTGGTTGTGTTTTGTGGAGATGAATGGGCTAATAGGCATCATTTCTGAAATAAGTTACTCTAAGATGACTTATGTGGGAAATAGGATGTATTATTTTCCAGGTGTTAGAAATTTTGATTCTTTCTGAAGATGGTAATTTGTGCTTGGGAGGTTGGGGGGCAGTTACAGGGGTAATAAACCAGGTGCACTGACAACAACAGGAGGGAATTGGCAAGATTTCTTTTGAAGCTGACTTTTATTCCAGTATGAAAAAGGTCTGCTAGAAGAATCCAGCTATTATTTCAGCTGTCGTGCTGCTGCTGTAGCTTAATTTCTTTTTCTACACTCTTTTACCTGAGAACTGCTCTGTAACCTGCATGAATATAGACAAATACTCTGGCTAAGGTGATGAAGTCATCAGAGTAGAAGACTTTATAGTGTGGCAATGGTTTCACAATCACTATTCCCAAATATACATGCAAGAGCATGTCATCCAGCAATAAAAACTGGATCCAGATCATGCAGTGATGCACAATCCCATTTCTGTCAATTTAGTCAGAGTACATCAAGCCAGCAAAAAAAAAAAAGCATAAATCCTCTTTTATGTCAGTGACAGGAGAGACTTGATGCCACACAAATCTTTCTGATGGAAAAAGTTACCCTGCCAAAATGGTTTGAACAAATCTGAATTTGTAGAGTTCATTTATGCTGTGTCATTTCTTTTATGTGACCTCAGTTTTTCTGAGCAGTTCTCTCAGTTTTAATAGATCACTGAACCATGACACAGGGTGCTTCTCATGCAGATTTTTAGCCAACCTTTTCAGAGCTTAGTCTGCTGGATGCCATACCAGGTAACAAAATTACATCTCTAAAAGACATGGGCATAGTGAACATGGGGCTTGAAGCCTTTGAGCTGTATTTCAAATTTTAAGTCTAACTTGGGGGTTGGGTTGGTTTTTTTTTTCCCCAGCCTTTACAATTTTCTATGGGAAGATCTGCCTTTTTTGCTCCCTTCTTCTCCTCTATTTTTTTTTCTTCCTCTAGTTTCCACTACTCCATAGTAGTGACAAATTTATTATTTTATTCTGCAGTTTTGAACATCCAAGAATCCTTCATGCTCTTCCACAAGTGTTGGGTATCACAAAAGTTTGCTCACAAAAGCCAGCAAAATAAAGTGTGTGCAGTGAGTTTTAATTTTGGTGGCAAGATGGACAAGAAATATTTCAACATGGTCTTTACAATTCTAACATCACAAAACCAGTTAAAGCTCTTGAAATATAAGATGATTTTTCAGTCTTTATTCAGTTTCAATTCCAAAGCATCTACAGAAATCCAGGATGGGATGTGATTGGGAAAATTATGGATGTGTTGCTGTGAATAGAGGGGAAATTTGGGATGGACTGAATAGGGAGGGAAGTTGGGTTAAAGGTTAGATTTGAAGGGGCTGTTGTTGATGCTTGATTATATTGCTAGTATTGAACACAGGAACTGTTCTGGGCCCTCCTAAGCCCCTTGGCACAAGCAGTCAATGAATTATCACCTGAAATATTAGACTGCTTGGGCAGCTTCATGGATGTTGTGCATTGAACTCTTGGAGTAAAACATTACCAGGCTTTAGAGTGCTAAATGTCCTGCTTTGCACAGTAAGTTAGGATAGCTTAGAAATTGGCTGGGTGAAAAATGATTAATCTTAATATTTTTGAATGAATGGAGAAATAATTGTTTCATGCAAACCAGCAGATAAATGGGGCTTCAGTGCACTGATTAAGAAACAGCCCAGTGCAAATGGAGAAACAGAGGTGCTGTTATTGTCATTTAACTTGATTTTTAATTGAGAATTGATAACTAAACATGGGCTGTATGTCCAACCATATAAAGTGGGGTTTTTGGAACTCTCCTCCTGTGCTTTACAGCAGTATTTCACTTTGGTGCAGCTTGGAGGTGGGAGGGGTGGTGGTAAGCCTGGGTACTGCTACATCTGGGCAAGACCTGGAAAAAGTTGCCTGAATTGCATAAACAGAAGAATATTAATTTATTTTAAAAACTTTCATTTATTCCAACCAGAGGAATCCCCTGTGAATAATCATGTAATTAAAAAAAACCCCTTTTAATCATAATTTGCTAACCCTTTGTCCAGTAACTTGTCAGATTAATTTAATTAAAAAACAGTCCTAAAAATAGACTTGTCTGCAATTGAAAGTGTGTGATCCCTTGAGAGAGAAGCACTAGTTCAACATGAGTTCAGCCCAACATAATTCTGCCACGTTAGTGTGTATTCCAGTATATTAATTCAGAGAGCAAGTTCCACAGATGACTGATCATTAATGTTTATTATGGTTGCATTATAGTCATCTTTGTTTAGTCAATAAACATTTACACTGAATTAAAAATTGGTGGTGTAATGTGTCACATTGCAGCCACTTACCCATGTTCAGATAATTTTATCCTAATGATTCAGCAAGCTGACATGACTTTATACTAATTGCTTATACATTAGGCAGGTTTTTTCCCCCATGTGCTTGCCCTGTGCCAGATGAAGGAGTGGATGTGATTAGAAAATAGCTGCAGAGTTTCAGACAACAAAAGATTATTTCCAAAACCTCTTTGCTTGCAATGGGTAAAAAGAATCCCTTTACTTTAGTGCTTTCAGAACTGGGAGTAGCTGATACATGTAGATACTTCCACACAGCAGGGAGACCATTTGTATTTCACTCTGACATGCTTAATTTTTCCTATAAATCGATTTTTGACTCCTTCCAGCAGAGAAGATGTGGCAGGGCAGGAGAAAGAGACCATATTGAATATGTCACAGTCAATCAAATGACAATGGGTCACTGGTTTCCCAGTAGAGGAGGAAAACTAGTGATGGGCAGTCTCCTAGAACTTGCAGGTTCATATTATAACCTCCTCTATTTACCCACTTCCTCCAGTCCTGCAACAGAGGTGATCACAAGCATTCTAAAGGCAGGCAAGTTGCAATTAGTTTGAGATTGGACATAGTATATAACTGTGCAAAAAAGGTTTTATGAGGTCAGTGAGGTCTGCATGGCAGCCTGGAGTTCAGAGTAGAGCTCATGGCCCAGGACAGCCCTTAAAGGACATCCCAAACTGCAACAGAGCCCCTGGCACAGGTCTGACTACACAGTAACTCTGCACTTCTGTCTCCTCCCCACTCCAGCATCTGTACTAGTTTAGGTAATTATGTTCTAAATTTACTTCTGTGCAAACCTGTGTGTTCTCTCCAAGAGGAAAAATAATTCTGACCAACAAAATCTAAACTTATTTCAGGAGTGCACTGCACAGTGTTTGCCATCCTCCCTGCTGAGAATTCATCTTCTTGCACAGTGCAGCAAATGCTGCTTTATCTGTTACATACAGGGGGTGTTTGCTTTAAATAAATGCAGTGCTGGTTAAAAACTACCCAGTTGATAGCATCAGAAACTGGTCTTTTATCACCACAAGTACTGTGTAGCATATAGGCACTTTCTCCCTTCCCTTCAATATCAATAAATTTTTGTTCTAAACAAGGTTCAAACCAACGGGGGTTAAGAGGTTGCTTCAAAATTACATTTATCATCTTTGATAAAAATGCTTACTCTTTTTCTGGAGTTATTGGTCTCTCCTGTCCTTGCTGCTGTCCATCCATGGGGTGAACATAGAGTTTGCTTTGTATTCACACTGAATTCATGCTGGTAACTCAGTGATGAAAATTGTCTACCAGGTTATTGAGGCATCACGCTTCACCAGATGCTAGATCAGAAATGAAACCCATTGCTTAGAGACTCACAGTTCAGAGAGAGCTCAAGCTATGCAGAGCTCCCTATCCTCTCTCCACCTAGCTGAACGTGAGGACTTGGAAGATTGGGAGCAATGGTGACGAGTTCCTGCCAGGAATGGCAGGTGCATCCCTCCAGTAGCTACCCCACCTTCCTAGGTGCCCTTGCAAAATACATGTGATGCTCTGCAAAGGGAACTGTGTGGTGACAAAGATGACAGTCCACCCAGCTTGGAGGTGTCACTGAGGCTGAGTGGGATTGCATTGCATCAAAACAGCTTCAGTAAAGGAAAAAGGACATGTCCTTGTCATAAGGGACTCTTTTGAAGGGAGCAGAAGTTCCTACATGAAAGCCAGACCCACTTCTTAGGGCAGTCTGCTGCCTCCCCAGGGCCAAGGTTAAGGATGTGCAGAGAAAACTTCCTATCCTAGTTCAGTCTTCATATTGCCACCCATTAATAATTGTTCAGGTAGGCAATGATAAATCAAGAAGTCCTGGGGCATTGAGGAGAGACTTCAAGGCCTTGGGTTGGCTGGCTAAGGGATCAGGAGCACAAGTAGTGTTCTCCTCTATCCTAGCAGTTGCAGGGATTGATGAGGAGATAAAAGGGGAGAACCAGCAAATCAACACCTAGCTCAAGAAGAGCTTAAAGGTGCAAGAGCAGGCCACCCCCATGTCCTGAAAGACAAGCTGGTGGGGAAGAAGAGCAGCCTGACTGAACAGAGAGCATTGGCAGGAACTCAGGAACAAAAGGAGAGTTTCTGGCCCTTGAAAGGCCACACATGAGGACTGCAGAGATGTAGTGAAGCTGTGCAGGGAGAAAATTAGTAGGGTCACAGCCCAACTAGAACTCAACCTGGCTACTGCTGTTCAAGAGAATAAAAACTGTTTCTATAAATACTTCAACAACAAAAGGAGAACTAGGGAGAATCTTCATCCTTTACTGAATGCAGGGGCAAACAGTGACCAAGGAGAAGGAGAAGGCTGAGGTACTGAATGCCTTCTTTGCCTCAATCTTTAATAACAGGACTAGTTGTTCCTTGGGTGTCCCACCCCCTGAGGTGGAAGACAGGGATGGGGAGCAGAATGAGACCTCCATAATCAAAAAGGAAGTGGTTCAGTTTTACAGGGTTTACAATTTTTTTTCACTCTTCCATTTTAACATAATATTTTTAATTTTAGCATTAAACCCAGGTGATTTTTTATATTATTTCTGGGACAGAATAGTGATGCTACAGCACAACCTTACTTTATATGCAGAATCATTATAATTTCTTCACTGTTTTTCTTAATTCTGAAAGAACAGGAGGTGTCAACTTCACATGTAAGAACACAAACCATGTCAAAATTTATGCCCAAAGTAACAGTTGCAGGAATATTTCTAATATTTTGCTTTAAATTTTAGCATGACATTTTTATGTCCTAAGTGATAGGGAAGCTGATTTATATAGATGCAATTAAGAATAGCAATTATGCTTTTAAAGTTGATTGAAATATCCATACATAGTTGGATAACTTTCTGTAAACTTGCCTTGAACTTTTCAAAGTAATCATTTTCTAATTGTAAATATTAATTTACCAACCTGTGTATCATCATCTTTCACATGGTTGTTTTTTTTTCAAATTCCTTAAATTATTTTTTCCTTTGAAATTAATTTTTCATGGAAGGTTTGGTTAAAAATTTTTTGATGTTGCAGAGAAATGTGAGGGATTTGTATATATTTATCTTTCCTGCGCCAAAATCAATGGAACTTACTACAGCAGTAAAACTAATTTAGGATTAGAGCCTAAATGGAAAAATCTAAATAAAATTAAAGCTGTTTAAATTTTCCTGTATTTCAGGGTTCAGTAACACTTCTCATCAATATTAATGTATGGAGAATAGAGGGTATAGAGGGTAAGAGAGGAAAGAGGGTAAAGAAGGTAGCTGGGAAGTGTCAGTATGACTTCTATAGGTTTTAAAAAAAAAAAACAACCCAGACTAAAACCCCTTTTATGTTGCCAAGTGAAATTCATGAGTTTCTATGGTATGATAATTCATACAAACTGTAGAGAAGAAGAGATTTTCTGTATGTTCACCTGGGACACAGATCTCAATGCCAATGTTAAATAATATTGGTATTTTAAAAGGAGTGTGTGTCCTTAGGTAGCCCACTGTGACAGCACCTTGCACCAAAGAGGAAGCAGAAGGTGGAAAAACAAGAATAAATGGGTGGGCATTAGTGCTGCTTCAGCAGAGATCTGGGATTTGGGATTGGGAGCCTGTTGGAGGAGAAGAGATGCTGAGCAGTGAAGGAAAGCTGCCATCAACTACTGCTCCTATTCCTTGCATGGCTCTGCTTCTGAACCAGAGTTTCCTTTTAGAAAGCTAACTCCTGCTTTGTATATGTGGAAATACAGTGATCCTCTTGGGTTTATTCATTCTGTCATGAAAACTCTTCCTAGGCTGTGACAGACCCTCTGGGTAGCCAGGCAGGCTTTTGATATTAGTTGAACTCTAGCCTCAAATCAGTCCTTAAAATAAGAGGCCCAAAGAATCACAGCCCTGTGCACTCTTGCTTGGAGTCTTGGTATCTGCTTCCTGTGAATGGGCTTGCTGATTTTCACCTACATATGGCCAATAAAGAATGGTAGGCCAATAAAGAATGTGAAAATATATGATATCAAATCCCCAATGACAGATGTGGACTTCGGTTTTGGTAGACATTGTGTAAGGAATACACTGAGGAAAAATACTGTTTAGTTCAACCTGTGGGGAGAAAAGAAAGATGTTTTGAATACACTTAGCACTCAGCTCGTTTGTTGCTGTGTTTATAAATTCCTTAGCAAAGTTCCTTCAATAATAAAATAATCTCCTGAAATCACTCTACGTGGTTTTGTAGCTGATACCCCTCAGAAAAATTCAGCTTTACACAGAATTCTTATCCTATCAAATGTAAATTTTTGCAGACTGATGTCACTTGGTGAGCTGGGTCACACCTTTTAAAAGTAACAAAGAATATCAGTGGAAGGAGAGAACATCAGGAAGAAAAGAAGACAATCCACGCTATTTAAATTTGAAGGGAACATATCTGACAGCTGAGTGAACAAAAAGAACAGGCATCAAAGACATCTGGGCCTTGACAAATGTTGGGAGGAATCCCTTGCCTTTGTTTGGCCTCTCCCTGGATGGGAGTCCATTACCAAGCAGTGCTGTCTGCCTGGCTGCTTTCATTTGCCACAAAGTGATGCTCTTTTAGGGATGTCAGTAAGTAATAACCTTGCCTGTGGAGCTATCAAGGTTGTGGTGTTTTGTAAAATACTTCCAAATTTCTATTATTAATAGAAAGCTTGTAGTTCTCAGCTTTTTCCAGGCCTTTTGTCACTGGCTTTTTGGTGGGGTGAGGGGGGGGAAGGCACTAAATCTGACAGTTTACTAGAAGCAGTGATAGGTGGTGTGGAATGCTATTAAGGAGATTATGTTATCTCCTAGGAGCAGGGAATACTCTGGTCAAGGGAAAATCAATTTCTGGGGGTGCTACTGTAAATTTGTCTTGTAACTGGAATCTTTCTAATTACTGCCCCGAGGGAACAGTAAGCTGAAAACCAGGCAGATGGTCTCTTCCCCATTTCTGTTATTCTTTGATTCCATCATTTCTAGCTCCCTAGAAACTTTGTGTGTTAAATGTTTGCAAGTGTGATCTCACTCACACAGTAACTTTGCTGTTGAAAAGCCAGATGTTTTTTCAGCAGGTTTGGGGAGAGATTTGAATCTGTCCTCTTTAGATTGTGCCACTACTTTTAACTATAGTGCTAGCAATTAGGATGAAGGAGAAATTGGTTTTTGTTTCATGCTATGCATTAGGACTGGTTTTGTTTTCCTCAAGGAGATGGCTTTTTTCTCTGCTCCATCCATCACTGAGACTTTCTGTACTCACATCATCTGAAAAACATTCTAGTGTCAAAGATAAAGCTTAGTTTTTATGACTTAGGGTTTTCTTTAGGGCTTTTTGGTTAAAATTCAATAGGATGGAAAGGCCTGGTGTAAATACTTCAGAAGGAATGTAGAGCTTCAATTCCTTATAAGAGTTTTGGGAAATATTTGGTTAGGATGAAGTCTGTGAAGATCAAGTATATTGAATATTGGCTTTGTTCTGAAAGTTTGGCTGAATGCAGGTGGTGGTCTTATGAAAACCAAATTGAAAAATGGACCAGAAAAATAAGTCACAGAGACTATTGTGGTCAAGATCCAGCTTCATCAAAGAGCAAAAAGGCCTAAGTGAAATGCTCAGTGGAGTTGGAGGCTGAGGGGTGAATACAAGTGTGAGCTGTAGGTTGAATTTGGAGCCTCTTGACAACTTCTTGGTGTATTTAGATTGCTATGAAATGTGAACATTTTGTTTAGGAAAAAAATGCTGGGAGGAAATTGTTCAGGTATGATAGAAAATGTCAGCTACACTTTGCTTCTAGAACATTTAAAATCTTTTTTCATTTGAAGTAGATACTTACCCACTACTGATTCCTGACCATCATGGGTACATGTGGTCAGATAATATATGAAGTGCTTAGGAGCAAACTTTATCAGCTACTAAATAATCTACAATACCTACCACAAATTAGTTGCTAAAAAAACATGCATTATCACATTAGTTGCTAATGGTTAATTTTAGAAATCTCTAAATACCACTCATAATAATATAAACTTTTTAATTACTGATTGGAATTTCAATCAGTATTTTTTTTTTCAGCATAATTTAAAAGCAACAATGGTGTTATAATTTTGGATATAATGTGGTAAAATTAGCATGGACTGAAACGTATCAGGCCTAGAATTACTTTCATTTTTACAGAAAATTGCATCATTTTCTCTGTTAATTTTATGGGGCTTTTCCTTCTGCATGTGCTTTTAATTTGAGAGGTTTCTGTAAGTGGGGATAATTATTTTCAACAAGAAATAAGATGGTTATAAGGCAGTTGATAAGTTATGGAAATGTTTTGAAAATTAATGGAAAACCTTCATTAGAAGCTCTTTTAAATATTGTGATAGTTAGCAGGTACTTGTTTTGCTGTAGTACTTGGGGGTTGTAGTCATATGCTAGGATGCAAATTTGTTTTGTCTGCAGAAATCAAAACAGACTTTAAACATGAGCCAGTTAGAGCCTGGGTCTAGTTCACACTTGTAGTATAACTCTAATGACTAATCCCTCCTCAGGAAAACATGGAAACATGCTTATAATTAAAAAGATGATTACATGCTTTGTTGATGTGCATTTTATTTTTAGAAAACTACTTATCTAAACTCTTGGCAGAGAGGAACATGCTTCTGTGTGCATTTTTTTCAACAACCAAGCCATTAATTTGCCTGTTTTATTTTTATTAAATGTGTTTAGATGAAATAAAACTGATCTAAAACAGTGGGTTTAAATTAAACTAAAAGCAGAGTTACAAGAGCTCAATTTCTTTCTCACCTCCACACCCAAATCTGGATTTTTAGTTTAAAGGAAGTACTTGAGTTGGAAGGAAGTACATTTTGTTCTGTGGAGCAGCTGCTTTGGGAAACAGATCTTCTAAGTCATATTCTTGCTCCTGATGCTCACTTTGGGAATGTTGTTTAGTATTCTGTTTACAAAGCAGTTCACAGAATGTTTGACAAAAAGCAGTGATTATGCATAGGAACTGCTGGGCTTTTCAGGATGTTTATCTGTTAATGCTCATTTGAAATTTTCATGAAGCTCCTTCATGTGAAATGTAAGGCACAGAATGTTTCCTGGAATAAAACTGAAAGCTGCTATAGAATTAAGTGACTTTGATGTGAAACTATAGAGTATATATATGTTCTTCATCAGAGAAGTAAAATGGTAAGAAAATGGTAGCCAAATGCTGATGAGCTGGTTACTGGACAATAACTGGACAGGATTTCTGGGGTGTTTTACTTTTTTTCTTTTTGTGTCTGTATAGTGGGTAAAATATGCCATATTTTCATATTCTAAAATCTATTCTGTATGAATATTCTCATATTCTACTTTTGTTTATTTTTGTAGGGTTGACCCAAGGACCATTTCATCCTGCAAGAATCAGTTAGCAAGATCTACCTAGACTTGTTCATAAGGGAAAACATGTCTGAGATTGACTATGAGAAGCTAGCTGAAATAGGTAAATAATTTTTATTACACTTCAAATGACATCTGTTTAGAGTTACAGCTGATTTAATAGAGCATTTTCAGTGGTGAGAGGCTTCACCATCATTTTGTAGTACTTCTTGGAGCAATCCAACATGAGTTACAGCCACTGTACTGATGTGTTCCCTATTAAAGCCATTAGGGTTGAAGGTTAGTTTAATACATGCAGCTTTTATGAATTATTGGTAGATGTTCCCAGTGTAATTCTAGGCTATTGGAATATCACCATCATCACATATTGTGGCACAAATGGGAGTCATTACTCCAAACAGACAAGTATTGAATGAGCACAGAGATGGCTGTATTGCATGTTATCTCCAAAGATGTTAGTTGAGCTGAGCAATATGACCACACCATTAGAGGCCTCATCATTTTGAAAGATCAGAGTTAGCCTTTTCTTTTTTTTCCTTGAGTTTTTGAAGGTGCCAGGCTGAACCAGAGAAGAGCCTCCACCTCAGCCTGCTTTTCCAAGTCCCTCACCTTAGCTCTGATTGACTCATGTTATGACTTTCAGGAGCAGCTGACTGGCTTTTTTTAGGGCCTGATTCAAAATCTGTTGAATTCTTCCTCTCAGCCTTGGCAAGCTCTGGATCAGGCCACTCATGTTGCCTCTGATTGACCCATGCCATGACTTCCAGGAGCAGCTGACTGGCTTTTTTACTTTTAGGGCCTGTTTCAAAATCTGTTGAATTCTTCCTCTCAGCCTTGGCAAGCTCTGGATCAGGCCACTCATGTTGCCTGCCAGCTTGGTTTAAACAGTAGTTGTTAAAACAGTGTGAGTAGGAACAGATGATATTGTACCTCATGGAGCAAGGCAATGAACTCCTCTGTCATTTCAAGGAGAAAAATGGAGCTGAGGTCCTCCTTAGTTTGGAACAAGGAAGCTTCTTTATTTGTGTTCATCACAAAACATCTCTTGAGCTCCAGACCTGTTGTTCACACTTTAAAAAAAAAAGAAAGAATTATCTTACTAGGTGAGGGGTGAACTGGGTCTTCAGTAGACATAATTTCTGTGGTACCTCTTCAGAGCCTGTGAATAAGTGCAGGACAAGTGAGCCTGCCTGTTTACTTTGTTTCTCTAGTTCTTTGGCACATCTCAAACACAAACAGCTAAAACCTGTCCATTTTTAGGCATAGTACAAAATTTTTTACAGAGGGAGTTAGCTTCTGCCTCTCTGTAGTAGAGGCTGTAGTTAACATTGGTTGTTTCTGTTGTATTTGACTTGAAAACAGATTTAACTTTTAATAAAGCCTGTTAAATTTCAGTTGATTATGGTAAGTGGTTCACAGCTCCTGCTTCACATCCCCATGGACTTGCATTTTCTATTTCTTTTTTCTTTCTCCAAAAACTTTTTGTTACTTTAGGTGGTTACAGGGCTCAGACATGAAAAAAAAACCAAACAACCAACTAATTAAACAAAATAGTGTTTTCCTTATTCTAACATGACTTAAATATTTTTAAAAAGAAAAAAAATTGTGGAATTCATAGACTATATTATGTTGTATTATTCTTCCCAGCTCTTGGGACAAAAGCATTCTTTAAAGTGAAAGAAAGCTTCTCCAGTTAAAGTTGATGTAGCTTTTTATGTGTGATAAACTTTTAAAGGCTAGAAAAATACACATTTTGGAGATAATAATAAGAATTTAAACTTCTTTGTGTATATGAAAGGGACTCTAATTGTGTATTTCTAAAGGCAGGGTTTTTTTTTTCCTTTCCTATAGCACTGCTGATTTATTTTCTGATGAGGCTTTAATGTGAATTCCAACATAAAGAAATGTAAAAGTAGTAGATGTGTTCCTGCCTCCTCTTTGTCTTTGAGAAGCCCAGCCACTAGTGGCATTTTTGTTTCTTGTGAAATGCATTTTTGGTACAAATCACATTAAAAATGAAAACCAGACAATAAAGCTCTCCTGTGGCTATCTATAGGACAGCAAGATGCTGAGGAACTGTGAGTGGAAAGCATTCAGAAATATTTAGTGTGAGTTGTTCTCTAACACTTGTTAGGTACTGGCATATAAATCTGGCTGAAATCATTACTAAATACATTCTCTCTGCCCTAGTGTGTCTTGTGTGGTGGTCAAGGCATATGAAAAATGCAGATGATGAGAAGGGAAAATGTTCTTGAAGTACTTTTTAAAGTGGCACTAATAATGTTGTAGGTAAAACTGTTAATTCTACTTTATTAAAACTTGCATGATAAAAAGAGGTGGATGAGGTAATTATCCCAGAGTTTGTGTTCATTTGGATATGTACTTAGGATCAGCTCTTTTTGAACCTTACAAGAGTTGGGGGAAAAAAAAATGGACCCCAACCCAAAACAAAACCCAAAACCCCTGGAAGAAGATTGATTGACCTTATGTTGTTCATTTCAGTGCAGGGGAGATTTTAGTACTAGGATCTGGTCCAGAATCTAGTGAAGCTGGGGGAAGGATGCCTGTAGCTTTTACTGGGTTTTTCTGAGCAGACTTTTACACCTTTTCTTGGCCTCTAGCTGGAGCATATGGACGTTTGGCTGCCTTGCCTGTTGCAGGTTCAGAAGGTTAAAGAACTTCAAGGAAACAGTGGATTTTTTGGGAGAGAAGAGATGGAGACTTGTTTGCAGTCTCCCACCTTTATGCAGAGTAATGAGTTGGCTCTCAAAGACCATTCACACAGGGTGTCAATGTGGAGTAGCTGTCAACACACATATTAGTGTACAGAAACTTTGACCTCTCCATTTGGGCAACCTTGAAATAAGAGGCAAGAAGCTGTAGATGAATACAACAAGCAGAGTGTGGGAGTGTAGAAAATGATGAGACAACACCAGCAGTCATGAGTAGCAAGGTCACAGCGTGCCAGCTCTACTCATTGTAGAGATTTTTATGAGCCTCATAGTGGATATTAATCTTAAGGAGGATGTGAAAGCAGCTTTGAGGAACTGAAGGGTTGATTTTCCCACACATGAGAAAGGGCAAAGAACAGGAAACTCATGAAACTGCAACACATAGCAATCAAGGCCTGTGTTTTTGTCCCAACTCAGCTAAAATTCAACCCTTCAATAATGTATTTGAGACAGAAGTTTTCCTCTATTCATTAGCACTTAAGCATTCTGGCTTGTTCCTTTAGAGCTGCAGAAAGATGAAGCAGAAGATACCCAGTCAGAAACATTTATGCCTCCATCACTTGAGGATCCTGAGCTAAACATCAATCACCCCTACTATGATGTTGCAAGACATGGCATCATCCAGTTAGCAGGTATGTTTGGAAAAGACTTGGCTTTACCTAAGTACATCCCTTATCCCATTTTCCTTACTGTACCCCTCAAGATTATGCATAGCAATCATGTTGATGCTTTTAGCCTCACCCTGAACAGCAACTGAATAGTGATAGGTGAATTCAGTGCTTTTCTACAGATGAATTATGAGCCAAGTATTTGAGCTTAATCTTGCTTTAAAATACAACTATAGCAATATATTATAATCTAAAGGCCTCAACTGTGACTGCAACAGATCTGTACATTGCTTGTGATAAGCTGGTTTGTTTTCTGAGTACCCTGAAGTGTTGTGTAGCCACACATAATCCCATTTTTCTAGTCTCCTCTGGGAAGGGTGTGCAGCTGAAGAGATGTGGGTTACTGTATAAAAACTCAACAAAAGGCAGGAAGGAAACTGTTGACATAAATGTTAGGTGCCTTTGCCACCTCACTTCCTGTTGTGACATAGAGAAAAGCTCTGAGTACTTACCATATTTAAATATTAGATCATTTAATGTTTATGGTTATTTATTGTTATAACATTCTGTCAATATATAAGACATGCAGGTTTATTTATGATCTAAACCCACATCTTTAAAGTATGTATGACATTTTTTTCCTTTTGGCTTATTTTTGTCATCAGTGTACTTGTTAAAGCAGCATTAATAATCACAATCTTGAACTAGAGAAATCTGTACAATAAGAAACAAGGAGCTATATGTAACACTGTTCATCTTAATGAAATTTAAGGTAGTGTTGTATTGTGCACACTCTTTGTACCTCCTACTTTAGTGAGCTTAGATTATGATTTTTCAGGAAAATGATGAACTCAGGTTCTACATAGGTACATTCTTGAATTGGAGCCATAAACAGGAATGTCATTCAGGTGAATATCAGCTTTAGCAAAACCCTCTAGTGAGATATGATTGACTAAGGCAGTGAAATCTGTGGTAATTTGACTTCTGACTTACAGTGGGAGGGGAATTTTACCCATGGTGACTTCTCTTCTTGAAGCTAGTTATACACAGGATAATAATTACCTTTTACCTTCTTCAAAACTAATCCCTCAACATAAGACTCAAACCCATAAACAAGGGATTAACAGATGGACATTCTTGTGATTCAGAAGCTACTGCCTGCTAACTCACTAGGATGTTTCTCACTCAAGCACCAGTTTTAGGATGGGGAAAAGAACAAGATATAGAAGTTATTAATTAAACAATTGAAATTAACCTGACAAAGTGTGAAATAGATGTGTTAATAGACACAATGGATACACCAAAGTCACTCTAACTGTCCACTGTATTAGGCAGTGCTACATGATAATACATTAAAAGAGATCTTGAGAACTTTTTTTCTCCTGCCAGTATGCTGCCCTGGAAGTCATAAGCACTTGGTATTTGTCTGGTGTAGCTGGTTTGAATCCTAATGGGTCCTTGTGTGTTTATTTTCCTTGGAGGAACCATCATCATTTTTGCATCTCTAGGCAGAGCTGCCACGTGGTGAGCTGAATCTGTGCTTAGACAAAGCTCCTTTCTCCATCCTTCCAGACTGGGGAAAAAGTTGACAAGTTGGCAATCTTAATATGTTCTCCTTGACTGATCAATAAAACATTCCCTGCTGATATTAAAAATAAAAATAATTAAAAATTACTTACTCCCAAGGCACACAAAACCTGTAACTTTCTTAGTTTCAGAAGGACTCTTGTCCTATGGCTTGGAAGATTTATAATGGTGGGGGAGACTAAGAAAAATAAAGTCCAACCATTTGGTACACTTCTCTGCTAAATTCACTGGAGCAAATGGAGGTGTTCACAGGATGAATCTTGGTTGGAATGTTTGAACTATCTCCAGTGGTTTTTTCCTGTTTGAAATGATTGAAGAAAAACCAAGAATTTAGGTGAAAACATTTGCAGTAGTTTATCCATTTATTACAGTGGTCTAGTTTCCAAAAGTTAATATTTTTTGTTTTAAATCTGAAATTCCTTCTTGCTTCTCACAAATTAAGAAGACTTAAACCTGCTTTCCATAACAATAGTTTTGACTACATGCAAGGAAGATTTTTGTTGAGTTGTATTCATACAGTGTAAAATTACAATTAATTAAATAAGACTAGAGGACATTTTAAAAGTACATAAGCTTTAATAATTGCTTATTAATTCCAGCCATCTGTGTCACAAATACCAACGTGCAGCTGCCCAAGCATATGTAAATGGAACAGTGCTACAGTGCTGGTTCTTTCTATTTCTATTTTAAAGAAGAAATTTCAATCTATTGCCTAAAAATAAACTCGAGATTATATTTTTGTGGTAAAAAGGCACATCTAAGCATATATGATGTATCAAGCTACCTCATTTTCTATAGTTTGCTTCTGTAGTATGATTGCTGACAACTTTTTGCAGTTGCTGACAACTTTTTTTGAGTATCTGCTTATTTAGTAGGACTCTGTGTCTGATGCTTGTGTTTTCATTAACTACCAGTGACATCCTTTCACGTGTTAGGCAAAAATTTTTGATGGAATCCAAGGCCCATCATTGTTTTAAATCTATATTTCCCTTCTTAGCCTCTCCTCAATTTCTAGCTCTGTTTAAAAGATTTCAGCTATCCCACCTGGGTCTTTGTAGAGTCTGTCCATATTTTTCTTTGAGATCCAGTGAATTTCATGCCCCTTTCTGGGTTTAAAACAGTGCATTAGGAACCCATTAGAAACCATTATGTGCCTCAGGCTCTGCAAAGTGATGGTGTAGTTTAGGTTTTGTAACATGTAAGGAGGAACTGTTGTGAATTACCTGATAAGCCTCAGCAACAAGTCCTAATAATTTTCAGTTTTCAGCTTTTAATAATAAGCTTCAGCTTTCCTGCTCCTTGCAATACCTTCAGGAGCAGATCTGCAACCTGGAAATTTGAGCAACACAGGCAAGAACTGTAAAGATTTTTTTTTCTTTTCTTAAAAGATTTACTTTGTTTTGTTTTTGGTTTAAAGTTATAAATGGTATTCTTGAAACCAGTGTCTCTGTCATTATCTCATGAGTTTCTTTTGGCAGATCAACTGGGGAGACACAAAACTGGGGCACATTTTAAGAAGGAAGCTGAGGGCTCTGGTTTGTAACTTATTTGCAGCACAAAAGCAGATTTTAATAGGGGCTTTGTACTTTACAAAGCATGTCTGAAGCATTTGGGGGGTGTTGTGGGTTTTTTTTCCATTGCTATGAGAGGAGATCCAAAATAAAGGTTGATATGAGTGAAAAGTATTTCCTGGTCTAGGGAAGAGGGAACTTGCCTGGGTGATAAGAGCACAGATTCAGATCCTTCAGGCAGGAATTGAACTTGGCTTTTCCATATTCTGCACCAGTTTTCCTTGTTTCTTTCTCCAGCTTTTTTCTCATGAGAATACGAAAGGAAATAAATCCTTATTTACCATGTTCCTCACTTTGAACATCAGACTGTAAGTTACAGTGTCTTTTAAAAACAAAACTGAGTTAATTGTGTCAAAATGTATGGATGTGCTTTCTTGTTGGCTCTCACAAAATGTAATGGGTCTGCTTTAAACATCATTTAGTAGAGCAACAGGCTTGCTAGAATAAATTATGGCTCACATTTCCTAATTCAAATGCAGACTCAATTTTAAGTTTGTGCATCCTGGCAATATACCACAAGTTATTCTACACCCAAATACACCTTATTAAAAAGAAAAGCCTTTTACTGCTTCATCTAAGTAAATGTAAGTTATGTTCCTTTTCTGTTGGACTGTTCTGCTGTTTCTTTGCTTTCCTTATTATTGTTTTTTTCTGTGAATTATCAATATACTTCACTTTGCATCACTGAAAGCAGCTTTGATTTTCAGTGCCCCTTTTAAAATCAGACTGGTTTTGTAGTCCAGAGAGTCAGCCAGATAAAACTATACTGACATGAGAGAGATTAGCTTCAGGATGGCTTTAACACCCCCATTTCAACTTGTTTTACCTACTTTAAGAGGACCACAAATTAAATGTAAATAATTACAACAAAAAACAAGCTGTCCCTTTGCTTTTAGCTGATCTGAACAACAAAAAAAAATGCTATGGCAAAATAGTTTTCTTAAAATTTAAAAGAAAAATTGCTCATGGAGGGATCTTTAATGGGGAATCCTTGCTTTCTGGGGTGAATGAGCAAGGTTCCTGATGTAGGAGTCCTCAATATTCACTCATAGAAGGTGAATTTAGAAAGACACCTGAGCATGTACTTGATTTTAATTGCAATTTGAGCACTTGTCAGAATTAGCCAGGAGCAGCAGAGGTGCAATCATCTCACAGAAAGCTTAAATTCTGTTCAAGAAACAAATATGTGAGCAAATGTTTTCACTGGTGTGGCAATTCCCCTGGATTTTGATCCTGCTTCTACTCCCATTGAAACCAATGGCAAAACCTCTGTTGACTTGAGGATTTTGCTTTGCTGGAATGTGATAATTTGATGTTGTTCCAAATATCATTGACACCTATGAAGAAAGAGCAGCCTCTTTCATTAGTTGTCATCACCAATGGGAAGCTGGTAGTGCTTTATTTAGTTTTTAAGGGAGTTGAGGTTCTTGGTCACCATTTCTGGTTTGCTGTTGTTGCCTGTGTGGCACTGCAGGGTTGGAGAACAAGGTGCTCTGATGGTAATTTTGAGCCAGTTTCTCTGCCTCTGTTTTCCCATTAGTGAAACCAGGCAGTTATGTTTGTTTATAGCCTAAGTGTATCAGCATTCTTTTATAAAGCTGGTTATTTTTTTCTGCCTTGTAATTCAAGCAGTCGAATGTGACCAAGAGTAAAAATTAGTGACTCGTTTAGTAATTTAACTGGAAACCTTTCTTAGATTTATTTTGCTCATAAAAATTCTTGTCTAACAAATAAAATACAGTGCAATGCAGCAATTTTCTCACAGACAAGTCATGTTCAGAGAACAATCTTTTATTAATGTTTTAATTTAATTGTTGTGCATCATTCATATTAATGCCCATCACATTATAATGCCTTTATAAATACTCTGAGAATATCAAATAAGGCACTTAAAAATAACTTCAGGTAATAAAGTTATGATCTGTTAAAGAACAATATGCAGGCATACCTGTGAATGTATAATTGTCTTGTTGTACATATTCCTCTTTTATTGGTGCTCAAGCACCAAACAGAGGAGTTAGAATTTATTTTTAATGTGGGAAGAGGCCTTGTGGGGTGAAAAAACACCTTGGAGAAATATAATAAAAATAAGCAGTCAGCCACAAAGGAACAGGAAGAAAGAACCAGCCAGCAGAGAAAGCTCAGAGAAAGTCAGAACTACAGGACTGCAGTGGCAATTTCCAAAAGTCAAGCAGAGTTAGATCTTTAAGTGATGTTAGAGCAAATCAAAAAAAGGTTATTTGGTTGTATAAATAAAAAGAGAGACAAATTATCTTCTGTGAAATAACAGTGGGATGGCCATCAGAGTTAATCCAGCTACAGCTGTCAAACTAGATTAAGACTTCATCTTGGTTTTCAGTAGAGACAATAATGCTGTTATTATTAGGAGATCTCTTTAATTCCCTTATGTGATGTTCATCTTCAATTTATTACCTAATGTATTTAGGGAAGATGCATTCAGATTGGAGCAGGGTACAGAATTGCTAGCTCAGGGAAGAAATCATAGAATCCTTTAGGTTGGAAGGGACCTCCAAGATCATCAAGTCCAACCATTGAGCCATTAGGGCTCTAAAGTCCTCTGCTAAAACAGATCAGAATCTGTCAGGGCTGGAAGGCACCACAAGGATCCCCCAGTTCCACCCCCTCTGCCATGAGCAGGGACACCTCCCACTAGATCAGGCTGCCCAGAGCCTCCTCCAGCCTGGCCTTAAAGACCCCCAGGGATGGGGCCTCAACCACCTCCCTGGGCAACCCATGCCAGGGTCTCACCACTCTCATGGGGAAGAACTTCTTCCTCACATCCAGCCTGAATCTGCCCACTGCCAGCTTTGCCCCATTCCCCCCAGTCCTGTCACTACCCAATAGCCTAAAAAGTCCCTCCCCAGCTTTCCTGTAGGCCCCTTTAAGATACTGGAAGGCCACAATAAAGTCAATTATACAAAGCAAATACAGGCTGATTTTTTTCTTACTGTGGAATCTGTCAGGTGAGGACAGCCAGCTCTTCCTGAGTTGAAGGTGATCTGAAACTGTTCTACCTAGATTTAATAGAAATATTTGTATGATTTTATTTGTTGATTGACTCTGTTACAGATTTAATCTCCCTCATTTTACTTCTGTTTTTTAAATTTCTTTATTTATTACATCTACTTAATTAGGATACTTATTTATCTTATTTAATTTAGATAAAGAATATCTAGACCCCCCAATTTTTAACTTTACTACTATCAAAGCCAAACTTTGATGTTTTAGTAGCAGCAGAAGCAAGTATTAGATGTCAGTTATTTTGAACACTGACATCAGAGTAAGAATGTCTCAAATATGAATTCAATCTAAACATTTTTTGGGATGTTTCTGTATTGCTTTAAAAGGAATGGCATCTTTCATGTGGATATATGTTAAAATCTTAATACCCCATGGTCTTCAATGCCACGTTACCTTCAGTACAAGCATGACTTAACCCCTGGGCCTGGCTTTCCAGATAGTGGAACTTGGGTGTGGGGTGGGCATGGCATGAACACCCACCTTGTCTATACAGACAGCATGGCTCAAGCTGTCATGAGTCAAAGAATAAATGAGCTTGAGTGCAGCAATATGGATTTTGGCAGAGGAACTTAGGGAGGGACACTTAGAAATCTTCAGGTTATGAAAAACATCCTTGTGTGCCTTGATTGTTGTGGTTTAAATGTGACCTGGATGTAGCAGTGCTTCTGGGAGAATACTCTCTAAGAAAGCTTAAATTGCTTAAAACAAAATTTGACTTCCATGCATGACAAAGCAGATGCTTAAAGTGCTTGTAGGCAGAGCAGTATTCTGTTAGATTCCAGAAAGTTCTCCACTGAAAGTTTGAAAACAGATCACTCCCAAGACTGCTAGGGAAAGCAGGCCTGTTTTCTTCCCTGACTGAGTGCTGCAGAAGGGTTTAAGTGATCTGTGTCAGGAGCTGAGCACCACCAACCACCCTTGGATATGACTTTCTCAGCTTAGCTTCTTCATTTGTCCAGCAGCTGCCTCGTTTCACTGCAGCAGTGGCCAAATTGCTTTCTGTAGGTAACATCTGATTTGACAGTGAAGTTTGACAATATGTTTTGAACAATGATGGGAGATAGAGGTAGACTGAAATATCAGAAGATAGAAGCCATTCCTTCTGCTCACAGAGGTCCTATTGCAAAAGTAAATGAGCATGGTCTTTACTGTGTTGTTCTGCAGGTGATGACAATTCTGGAAGGAAGGTGATCACCTTCAGTTGCTGCAGAATGCCTCCCTCCTATCAGCTCAATCACACCAGGCTGCTGGAGTAAGTTTCTCTCAGTCTTCTGTGTGGACTACTTTACAGTAAGCTCATGTGTGAGCTTCTGATAGTTTGTTTCCAGGTGAATGAGCTTCCAGGGAGGAGAAGCAGAAGGCAAGGAGTGAAATGAAAAAAAAAATATGAGACCTACTAGTGTTAATCTTAAGTGAATGGGATGTCAATGAAACTGCCAGTTACTTCACCTGGAATCTTGGCTAGAAGAAGCAATTCACTGCATACTGAAATTAACCTATCTTAATTTTATTAACAAATCCTGATCCTATTTTAAAAATTGCATTTATGATGAGGACCAGTGAAAGATAAATTCTAGTATTTTAGTGCTCTGTACATAGGTCCTTGTCAATAGCAGTGTTTGCCTCTATTTGCTATACTTTATCTCCTAAATCACTCTGCAAGAGCATTGTTTAGTTATTTACATCTTAGTGGTTTTCCTCTAAAAAAAATATATGCAATATATATGCAATATATGCAAAGTTCTCTGCAATATATACAGTATATTATGCTTAACAATGTGATATATATCTTACTTCGTTATGTTTGAGGTTTTGTGTTAAAAGAGGTTGTGAGGATGTAAAATCACAACATTCTTCCTGATAAACTTGCTGTGGCAAGGTACCAGGAGATGTTTCTGCATTGGAGCTTGTCACTACAGGGAGATCTGTTCTGCTGTGAGAATCCTGTCCTTATTTAACATTGGAAATCTATTTGGAGTTCCTGTGCAGCATCCATTGCCAAAATGTTAGAGCACCTTTCAACCATTAGTACCTGCCACCACTGGAAAAGACAGAAGTGCTCTTATCTCAACTTTTCAGAAACAGAGGGATTAAAAGACAAGTGACTTAAGGAATGTTTGAGACCACGTTGCTTCATTTTTATGCCCTTCACAGCCAGGGTATTTCCACAGCCTGAAGCCAGTTTCCTGTGTAGCATAGAGGGAGCTACCAGCAATGATTAATAGGAAATGCCAGAGAAAGGACTATGACAAACCACAGTACTACCAGATCTCAGAACCCTTCCTCAGTTCTGTGAGGAGACATCTTGATGAAAGTTTTCCAGCCCTTTGACTCTTCTGGACTTGAACACTTGCAGGTTTTCCTGCATCTGAGCCCACATCAAATTCACTTGAGAAGTCTTTGCTAAGAGGGGACTGAAGGCAGGTGCTTGAATGTGAAGCTAGCAATATAAATTTCAGGGCTCTGCTTTAGAGTAGTTAGACTCAAATGTTGGATTCTGAGGAAAGGCTGCAGAGTAGACTCAGATTGGTAGCTATTTTGTGGTGAAATTACTTAAATACTGATTTGGTAAAGCTTTTGTAATGTCCATGCAATTCTTTTACAGCCTTGGAATGGGCAATTGGCTGTACAAAATTGCTGGTTATTTTATGCTCACAAAACTCTCTCAATTACTTCTACAAGTACAGGCTTTCTGGATGCAATGTGCCAAGGAATTTACATGCTGTAAAACAAACCATGAGGCACTTTGTGTGTAAGAAAATCTGTTGAGATATATTTTCATTTCAAACTCTTTTTTAAAAAAAGTCTTAAATGACTTTTATCACCAGTTCTTCCATTAAAATACTTGTCAGGGATCAAAACAACATTATATTGATTGCAGTGGCAGTCTTTGTCCCAGACTGTTTGCAATCTAAGATGCACAGCATGTTAGGAAATGAGCAGATAAATGAGACTGTGGGAGTACAGTGGCAAGAGTGAAGTTATGGGCTCTTCTGTGGAAAAGTGTGTAGTCAGAGTGGCCTTGATGCCTGCAGATAGCTGCAACCTAATAAACAACACATGGAACTAATTATTTATTGAATGAAAATCACTTACATACAATTAAGAACAATAGCTGGGGCTCTGCCACAGAAGAATAAGATAGCACTGAGAATGACATGAGAAAGTTGCAATCTGACACTGCAAGACATGAGGCCAGATTGTACCCCTCCATCTCTGCTTTATTTGAATCATTGAGCTGTGTAATAGGCCATAGAGTGTTCTCAGTTGTAGGAGAAAAGGAAGAGGGGTTTAGGCCATACCATAAAAGAATGAACACGCAGAAATCTGCTTATAAAAGGTGGAGTATTATTTCAAAATGGGATAAATAGTGTCATTCTTTAAATTAGTTTTAAGGGAAATGATCTATGAACTTGGTCTCCACAATACAAAGGAAGGGCATACATAGTCAAAAAACCAGTTTACAGTAACATTTAATGGGCAGGGATTTACATACACCAGAAGAAAGCAAAATAAAACTCACTGTCAGTTAAAATGCATCTTTTAAACATTTCTTTTAAAAGACAGTCCCATATTGTCATCTTTTAGTGATTCATGAGTACCATAGTTTTTGTAATTGAATATGTTCTTTCAGACTCTGGGCTTTGCAGTGATATGGAATTGTTGGCAATGCTGCCACTAAAGCAAGATGAACTTGTTAGATAAATACACCGAAGTAAATGTGAATTTGCAGTCACTAGCATTCTGCAAAAATAGGACATGTTCTTTATTAGTTCTTTAAAAATCTCATCCACTCAACTGTCTTAAAACTAAAATGTTATCTTTCTCCTCAGGTACTTAAAGTATACTCTGGACCAGTATGTAGAGAATGATTATACAGTTGTCTACTTCCACTATGGCCTGAAGAGTCTGAATAAACCATCTCTGAAATGGTTGCAAACAGCCTACAAGGAATTTGACAGGAAGTATGTCTCCAAAATATTTGGTTAACTCTTTCAGTTGTGTCATGCCTGTGACTAACTCCCACAAAGGAAGCCTGTCTTTCCTGAGCCACTGGTTCTCTTCTCTCTTCTGTGCAATATGAAGGAAGGGTTTGTGTGCTCTAGTGGTTATCCAAAGTCATAAAGGGAAGAAAACCAAGAGCCACTGCCTTTTCTGTGCACTATTCAACAAGATAGCTGTGAAACCTTATGTGACATCACCCTTGATTATCTCACACTTGTGTTTGAACCTTTGATCAACCCAAGGCTAGGCTGTGTACAAAAAAGGAAAGATTAGTTTTTAACAGCCTGTATCTCAGCAGCCTTGAGGTGGTTGTTGGTTGTAAAGGCCCAAAGGGACCAACCTCTGTGCTTGTATATGCCTGACCTTTGGAGTAACAGTGGCCACAGCTCATGACTTCATGTTTTAATTGGTCAGGGTGTAGTCAAGACTGAAGCTCCTAGAAAAATAGCATTTTAATACTGGAAACCAAAGTTCTGATGTTTATTCTCTTATGAAGCAGGAAGTTCCTGTTGAAATCAGTTAGTCTTTCAGTTGCTTGCAAATTGCTACTTGTTTGTCCATTGGCCTCAAGGAGCAACATGACTGAAAGCAAAAATATCAATTTTTTTTTTTTTCCTCAATTTGGGAGCTGAAACGAAGCAAAATCTGGAAAAAAATAAAGCCATGAAAAAAATTACTGGGTGTTTCTAAACTAGATCAGGAGCAGCCCCCATGAAATTCCCAACCCTGTTTTTGAAAATTGAAGTTCAGATGTGCCCAGCTCCTCTTGGTTGTCCAGTGCCAAAGCTCAGATTCTTATGAACCTTGCCCAGTAACTTTTGGAAATTCTAAAACCCACTAAGCAAGAAGCTGAGGTTGTGCAGAGCAGCTGTCAGGACAGCAGTGGGAAGCTGTCATCTGAAGACCCTAAATGCTTTCATGTGATAACACTCTCCACCTCACAACAGACTCAAACAGCTCATCTTTACTAGTAGGTTTCCAAATATGGTTAGTACAATATCTGTTCTTTCTTCCAAATTTACAGTTGCTTTATGGGGAGAGGCAGTACAAGGGCAATATCTTCTTTGTTGCCTGCTGCCATGCCTAGAAGTGCACAGTGTGACTCTGTTTACACCAAAACTCTGTTCTCTCCATTCCTCCACCCTGACCAAGAAAGCAGGAGAACCAAAGAGGAACAGAGAAGCCCAGGTAGCTGGCCAAAACCATACACCTGTCATTTTATTCACAGTTGGAACTTCTTAGCATCCTGTCATTGAGAAGCTCAAAACTGTTCACAGCTGAACATGTATGTTCAGCTCTTCTAGCCAGGGAAAAATCAAAGATAGTGCCTTTCAAACTTCTTTCATGTGTGTATTTTGGGGTCAAAGGGAAGGAAGGACAGAGGAGAATACAAAGGGTGATAGTAATTGGCTAGCATCATGAAAGCAAAAATCCAACAGGAATAGTTTCAAAAGAATAGAACTTGTTTTGAAGGTTTACAGCAGAGGCTCAGGAAAGTCTTTTGGGCATTTAGTTGCAGTCTAGAAATCTATGAAGCATGTAAACTTCTACAGAAGCAATGGCTTATGCCCTTTGATTCAAAGCACAAAACAAATTTTAAGTGGAAACTTCAGTAAAGCAGCTGAGGTGTTTTGCTTGTGAGCTTCTGTTGATTTTGGGTTCTTACCTGCAGTGGTGCCAATGGCAGAAGGGTAGTTTGCATGTGTATGAGAGCAGCTTTGTGAAAACAAAGCCTTCTTCATTCAAAGGTGTAGGAGTCCAAGGAGAACTGGAAAGGCAAAACTGTTCTAATTGCTGAGTTGGGCCCTTTTCTCCCTCTTACCCTGTCCTGCTACAAGAAGGTTTTTCTTAGGAGTTCACAATCTTTATTTCCATTTGCTTTCTAACAAAGAGTTGTGAATACTTGGGAGGGACACTTCCTCCTGGGAAGCAAGCTTGGCAAAGCAATGAGCAAAAATTTATCTATAAAAGCAGGATTTTTCAGTCTGTGTTTCTCAGTTTCCTTTTTCTGTCATGTTGAAGAAGAGCAGAGTGTTTGTGCAGCCTGGTTTCCATTTCCATTTCAGCCTCCTAGAACCTGTTGTTTCTATATTATATGAGACTGGAGAATCAAGCAAAGCTATAATGGAGAAATGTCTTTATTTCATAGAAAGGGAACCATCCAATATAAAACATCATGAAGTAACTTCACCTTTAGTAATTACTAGTAATATGAAACAAAAGTAGTGGTAAAAATAAACAATTAGATGTAAATTTTACTCCTGAAAATTGAGAAATTTTCTGCAACGTGAAATTCCTGTAAGCAGGAAATAAAGGGAGATGAGGGCAAGTAAATTTTTATACCACAGGTTTTTTTTATAGACTCCTTGTTCTCTTCTTTATTTTTTTCAAGTTGCCTAATTTCCCTTCTATCCCAGTGATGCTAAATCTTTGAGAGAGCAGACATTGGTTAGGAATGTAATAGTGGCCTACTATTGTATCATCAAAACTGATAGTTTCTTAAAATTGGAGAGGTTTTTTTACATTTCTGAAGGATTAAATTGCTTTAATGTGTTTGGAAAGAATGCTGTGTAATATTTCTGTAATAATATCTCCCATTCAGTTGTAGCTATTCAGTTCTGCCATCTCTGATATTCAACAGTCTTCTAACAATTTCATTTTCTTTTCCTAGGTATAAGAAAAACCTTAAAGCACTCTACGTTGTACATCCAACCAACTTCATAAAAATTCTGTGGAATATCTTTAAACCTCTTATAAGGTACTTGACAGTTTATTCAACACATTTTCCTGTTTAGTTTAAGGATGGTTTGTTCTCTAATAAGTTGCTTTTAAAAAGCCTTGAGGTAAAATATTTCAGGGAACAGCACAATACCCATTTAAACTGTCTTGAACTAATGAGTTAGTTGAGCTGAAGCTTCAGTATGAATAATACAGTAGAGTTCTTTTCTTTTGAAGAAAAAGGAGACTCAATTCATCATAGTTTTACTGGTATGTTGAAGTAAATACCACTGTAAAACACAGTTATTCTGTGGGCTGTGAATGACTTTTTTGTTCTGTTTGACAATACTTCAGCACAATAAAACCAGGTCCCTGACTGGAGTTACTGGGTGGTGTGGTAGGGTGAATAAAGAATGGTTAACCTTCAGTCAGATCTCAAGTGCTGGAATGAATAGGAATGATACTACTTGTGTGATCAGAGTTAATGGATAAACCCTGAAGTGCCCATAAGGATTGGAGATAGAGGGGTGATGGTGAGGGTGGATTTGTTTCACCAACACGTTCTTTCCCACTGCATGCTAAAAATTGATGCTGTCTACAAGGAACTGGAAACAATGGGCAGATTTTGCTGAGTGCTAGGATGCTTCTGCTTGCTTAGTTTCTGCTCCTGGACTTGTGTCACTTCCAAAGTAATTCTAACATTTTGCAGATTGTATTATGAATGTCCTCAGGGCTGGAGGACAAAAGCAGCTTATCTTGAGAAGCCATAATGAACCAAATAAAAACATCCACTGCAGTAATTTACCAGTGATTCAATTTCTAACTGGTAGAGACCTCATTAATTAGGAAAGGGAAGTTAGCTTCTAAACAGATGAGAACATGTAAGAAGCACATGAAAATAAAGTGTAGTTAACATCTGAAAATCATTCCAGAATACACTGTTCTTGAAACAAGGAGAACTCTAGATATTTATTTTAACTGGCAGTAAAATAAATGCCAGAGATCCAGGACACAGAGCAGTGGTGAGGAAAGTGAGACAGAAGTAGGATGTCCAATACCTGGTGGTGCCTCAGGAATGGGGATGCATTTTGTTTTTATTCCTGATCTGCTGTTGGAAGAGTATGGAGAACTTTCTAGAAAGAAAAGGGGGAAAAAAATACAAAACCCACGTGCCAGAAAAAAAATAAAGAGAAAAACTCTTGGTGGACATTAAAACACTCAGGGGGAAAGCAACTTCTTTCTCAGAGGCAGCTGAGTGCTCCTTGGGAATAGCTCCAGGCAAGAAGTTTTGGGGATAGCTCCAGGCAAGCAGTTTTGGGGTGGTTTTTAATCTGTGCATTAATACACTACTCAGCTGGAGCCACAGTTGGAAAACAGCCATGCTGTTTGACTTTGAGTAATAATTGGTTGCCAATTCTTCCAAAAGAAAACCTTATTGTTACTTGTTCCAAATACTCATTTTACCTGGATCTTACTATGACTGTGTAAATAAGATAAATACTTTTTTTCCTTGAACACAGGGGCAATTCAATCCTTGTTTATTTTCAGTGTGAAAATGGGTGATCCTGATGAGCTTAAGCATTCTTATCTAGCACAGAAAATTCATCTTGACCTTCTGAACACCCTACTTTCCTCAGGATTGGCTGTTCTTGTTTGTACTTGACTTTTTTACTACTCTGTACCTGGGGTTTTTTTTGAGTCTAATTTAGTAACACTCTACCTTCTGCTGTTAAAGTGCATGACCAACAGGAACAGAATTATTTGTACACTGGGACTGACAAAGTAATTTTGAGTAAACTCTGAAAAGGTCCATAAGCCAGAAGATATGAATTAGCTGAAGCTAGGGAAAAAAACCCTCTTTGCTCCTTGAGATAGTTTAATGCTCACATGAATTTGTGCCTTGGGCTCACTCAAGTTTGGGTTTGTCAAGTCAGGAAAAACATAAGAATATAATTTTAATATTGAAGTGTGAAAGTGCCTATGTACAGTTTGCATAAATTACACTCTCATTGAAGACTAAAACTTAAGTAATGTTAATTTACTAGAGTAGTACAATTTAAAAATTGTCACGGTACCTTTTCCTTCCAGTTTAGAATAATCTTATTTTAGCAGATCATGCTTTTATTTAAGTGTCAACAGCAAACCAAAGTTCACAAAAAGAAGGGATAAAAATCTTCTGGACTTTTTGTTTCCTAGCTTTGCTGAATTATAGCCCAGACCCGTTTGTAGATACTGGATCCAATAAAAATAGCAGCTATAAAATAAATTTCATTGCCAGGAAACATGAATTTATTTTTCAGAGGTCTGTTAGTACATTTGGTACCTGTTAGCCAAAATACTCCTACGTGACTTGTACTTGTATCCTCTCCCACTAGAGGGTGCATGGGTCTGTGGATTTGACAATCCAGGGATGAATTCATTTATGCCAGAGAATTTTTGTCCAATTTTGCTGTCAAATTGCAGCAAAGTACACTTTTTTTTTTATCCTATACACCTATTATTTAGCTGTAAAATAGTATATTCTGGCTGAAACTCAAGACTTAACTAGGGATGCTTGGTGCTTCAAATTTGGAGGTCTGTTTTATCCAACTCATGGAAAAACCTCATTATCCAAGGTGTCTCCTAGAAGCTGCCCATCCCTTTTCAAAAGAGGTAAAGCTGATGGCCTGACACTTCAAGGGTAAACCCTGTCCATGCTTTGAAGATCTCACCTGTTGCTTACTACTTTGTGTCTTCTGTCCCATTATTTTGTATTTGGTGGTGAGGAATATCTAAATAAACAGGGGAACACCTAAATAAACAGAACATGTTGTTCTGCTGGCTGTGTAACCTTTTCTCCAAAGTTAACAGTTCTTTTAGTTTTCTAATGCTGTGTGAAAACTGTTTTTCAGTGGCTTTTAAAGCAGTGTTTTTCATATCTATGCAAATCACAAAACATTCAGATGGAAGCCAGTTATTTTTATTCAAATCAGACTCTCAGGCATGCACTGTGTATGTTTGATCATATGAAATGAAATACATCTTATGTCTCCTGCTGCTTCAATTACAGTCTAATTTTGAGTTGCATCAGCACTTACATTTTTGTAATAGAAACTAAACCCTTCATAAATGTTCCTCCCATGCTGATTTTTTACACTTCTTTTGTGATTATTTTTTTTTTTTTTAGCCATAAGTTTGGGAAAAAAGTCACCTACTTGAACTATTTAAGTGACCTGAGAGAGCATCTCAAATATGACCAGCTAAATATCCCTCCAGAAGTCATCCGGTACGTGGCAGGTTTATAATACATTGCCTCAACTTTTCTCAGGTAGAGTTACATCCTGTCCATTGTATTCCCAGCAGAATCTAATCCTATTTTTTCAGTGATTAAAAGTCTAATTTCCTTGTTTGTGCTTGGTTGGATTTAATTCTGAAAGCTGCATTGCCAGCAAAGACATGCTGAAGCAAGTTTATAGAAGAGAACGCTGTAGAGTTTTCTGCAGATTTGGAACATCTCCATCTCAGTTGTGGAGCATTTTCATAGCCTAATTGCAGTTTCTGTGACAGCATTAACAAAAACCAATCCATATGTCATTACTGCTTATGAGTATCACAAAATGTTCATGGGCAAAAACGTAATCCTGGCCTCTTTGCTTGCATATTGTAACAGATTAAATGACTTGGTTTGGCTAAGAGCATTCCCAGGCAGCAAAGTGTTGATTGATTTTAAACTTTATGGCTACATCTATTGTTAGTGGAACCATTCCTTCTGTGTCGTGGGTGGATGTGTGTTAGGGAGAAGTATTGGAGAGGGGGTGGGAGAGGAAAAGAGAAAGAAATGCACGGGGCTGGAGTTGTCAAGTGCCAGTGTGAGTATCAGTAACAGTCTTCCCAACACTGTGCTTTACATGGGAATGCTTTGATGTACTGACAGGAAGTGATTTTATGTCACTGCTGAATGAAAGTAACTGGAAGCTTTGATTATGACTGTTATTGATGCCTGGTGGGTTTTTACACACTTTTTGTGTAAATATGGAATAACAGAAAATACCTTACAGCTCTACGGTTATAAATTGGATTGCATGGTTGCCAAAGAAAGGGAAGCTGTATTTTGTGTAGCAAATAGGTTTGAATTTTGCTGTTAAATTATAGTGTTCCTGTTTTTTTGGACAGATTTATTACTATGCTCCATTGACTGAAGCAGGAGAGCTCTTCTGTGTCGTGCTTAGCTATTCTACCACAAATACTGCTTTAAAATTTCCCTGATGCTTAAATTAAATGCAAGTTCTGTAAGTCCTGCAGTGTCTACACTATCATCAGGAGATCAGCATCATGAGCAATATTGGTATCTGTTCATCTATAGTCTGTCAGCTGTGGTATACAGAAAATTAATGATTTCTTGATCTTTGCAGACATGATGAAAGCCTTCGGGGGAAGCAGAAGGGGAAACTGCCACCTGTGGTGAAGGTTCCTCCACCACGACCACCTCTACCTACCCAACAATTTGGAGTCAGCCTGCAATAGTAAGCTGTGAGATTTCTAAACTAGGAGAGTTCAGTATCCTGCCACCTTCTGTGAAGTGCAGATTCACTGGACAGAAAGTTTGCGTGTAGTTTGTTTGTTATATATTTAATTTCTCATTCTTTTTGAAAGCCATGAAACTACAGGGCTAGACAGTAGGTTTTATAAATTCAGGACAGGTCTCACAATCCCAGGGACTTGCCTGGTCTTCATGTTTACAGTATTTTTTTAGTAGTTAGTGCTAGCAGGGCTGCACAACTTTTCTCCCAGTGGTCAGAAGTTTGCCCATATGTGACAGAGCCCCGGGCTACTCTGTTACTGGTGGATACTGGCAGTATCAAAGTGTTTTGGAGATATTTAGATGGTGGAGAGCAAAGCCAAAACAAAGCTTCAGGCTCCAAAATGGCTGCATGAAGCTAAAATGGATGCTTGAGCCTTTATATATTGCTCTTTTGTTGCTCTGATGAAATGAAATGAATAAAATCACTCTCTTCCAGAAATGCCCTGACAGCTGTTTATGTAGATTACAGCTCTGTATGTGCTATAAAAAATTATTTACTTTACACAAAGAATAGGATGGCAATAGTACTTGCAAGATTCAATTCTGGTAAAAAAAAAAAACAACTAAAAGCCCACAAAACCTTCTAGCCTCCTACCCACAGTCATTTCTGTCAACTTTCTATGGCATCCTTCTCAAAAACAGCTGAAGAATATTGTTCACATCCAGCAAAGGCAATTTAGGCTGTCTGATGCGTGGACATTTGTCGATCTCTTCCCACCTCCAGTCTACTTTTCTCATTCTAATGATTCAGCTGTAAATGAGATATAAAATGTAATTTTCCCCTGGTTAAATGTTAAGCATTAGTCCTCTCTGGAAGGCCTGAAATTAGTGCAATCAATATCTATTGTGTAAGAGCTACTATGACATTAACTTTTATGGTGCCTCTTTAGAATTTAACCTAACACTTGAAACATGGGAAACTCACTTCCCTAATTCAGAGAATATCTTTTAGGTGGACTCCACTGGGTGATGGAGGAGGACAATGTTATATGCCACCACTGCAGTGGTAAAACCAGGACTGTTTGTGGGCACATTCTGTCACTTGTGCATGCCTTAGCTTTCCCTACATGT
>NW_008590164.1:36108-72192 GCF_000691845.1 Merops nubicus
TTCAGAAAGAGCTTTTCTGTGGGTGGAGGAACAAAAATTACAAATAAAAAAGTCCCCTACAACTTTTAAATGAGAAATGAAAGAATTGTTTTAGACTGTGTTTGGAAAGAAAGGTGAAGTTAACAGAGGAGAAGGGGCTTCTAAAATCTGAACCAAAAAAAGTCTCAATTTTCATCTTGATGAATTAATTGGTTTTTGCTAATTCCCTCTCCTTTTATGTTCTCTATAGACTGTCATGGCACAATGACAGTGACCTCCCACATGTCTAGCAAAGAGGCAGGTTTGAAATCTTCTTCTGGGTGAGGGTTTGAGGTCTTCCTTTTTTCTGGAGAGCTACAGGAAGGCTCTGATTTTATTTTGTATAGGCTTATAGGAATGTGTGTGCTGGGTATTTCATTACAGTTAGTAAAATTGTACTCTCAAGGATACTTCTGAGATAAAACTACTGTCATTAAAGGACTGCTTCTCTGTGGGGTCTTCTTTAGGCATGAGGTTTCATCAGATTTGGTACTTCTGGGATGATAATTTTTATTCAGTCAGTAGAAGGTTGGTGAATGGGATTTATCCAAAGCTCTCATGGGTGGCATGATTTTGCTGAGATGTTTCATAATGGTATCCAAGTGACTTCTGGCTGTGGAAGGTGGTAAAGCCAGATACCCTTTTGAATGGCCCTCCCTAAAAGCAACAGGCAATGCTTTCTTTGGTAACACTTATTGAACTTTTTTCTCAGTTTATATTGGTTAATACATTTGCTTTCCAGAGCTGTAATTAATATCTAGAAGAGCAAAAAGGGACTAAGTGTTGGTTCAAAATACATCACTTTTGTCCAACAGGCTGGGGGGAAACCTCTTTTGTTAGGACAGCAAAATGAAAGCTGAGAGAAGTTTCCATCTAGACACTGATAAAGGAGTGTCTGGGACCAGTGCCTCATCTTGGAGCAATCTGTTAACTCACAAAGACATTTTTAACCTTTTAGAGTCAGATTTTCAAAACTACATAAGGCAGTTGGGCATTTAAAAATCCTGGAAGGCCCATGAGAGCTGCAAGTATCATACTTTGACATGGAGTCTGTACTGACTTTGGTTTAACTTATGAGTGAGCTGAAGGTTTATTATTAGGTTAGTTCAAACCTTTTCTTTCTTATGTTACCCTCATCCATTCAGGATCCAAAATTTGAATTTACAATGGCTGCAGTTGTTCTCTTTAACCCCTCAGTGTCATCCTAAGCTCTTTGTGGGAAGGAAAAAACCAAGTATACACTGAGCTGACTTCATCTTAAGAGTCTCTCCAGGTTTATTTACTTGTCTGGGATTTAAGCCTGTACTTTATTAGGCACAGACATGATGTGGAAAACCTTCCTCACTGTGAGCTCCTGTGAGGAGTCCATAATTTGGTCTTTGTAGCTAGAACTTGAATCTAGTAGCAAGTTGTCCTGAAGTTTCTGCTGAAACTACACTAATTCAAAAAAATAATAAATGAGCTTAGTGAAGGCAGTTAGATCTTCCAAAGTTGACTTATAGGATGTCTAAAGTATGGGGGACCAAAAAAGATTGGCTGGCTTCCCTATTTAATTCTTTATGCCTATGTTTATAGAGCAGACTTGCCCAGTTTGATTGACAATCTTTCCATAGCACTTCTGATCCCAAACCTGGATTGCCTGGTTGCCAAACTGCACCTTTAAAAGTTTGAACTCCTGTTAAAAACTGTGTGATCTTCTTGAAAATCTAACAGAGCTGGAACTAGTGTTCATTTTCATGGGGATGTCAGACAGAACTGTCCTCCTGAGGAGGTTTTGTCCACACTTCTAGTTATACTATATAGTTAACTCTCATTTATAATGTAATAGGGATCTGGGCTCAGATTTGCCAGGTGCTTCAGAGTGTGCAACACACAGTGTGTGGGGTAGTTTGCATGTTTAGTGTTTATTATGTCCTTTAACTTGTACATGAAGCTTCTTATGGGCAGGTAGAGTGAGGAGAATAACAATCAGCAGGAGCTGGGAGGTGCATCAAGCCTCACACCAACGTCTCCAACAGAGGGCAGCTGCAGCAGTGTTAGCACAGGGCAAGCACACAGAGATATTTCCTCAGGTATAATGTCCCAGCTTGTAGTGACCAGAGAGACTTGCAGGGTAGAGTTAATAAACTGCTATAAAAATGACTTCCTGGTACTCACCATATTGCTTTTACAAATGCAGACATTTTAAAGAATGTTCATGTGTTGTGTTGATATATAGCAAGACTATTTTTCTGTTCTTTTCAGCAATGGTACCTTCCCACATTGCAGAGCAGCAGAAATTAGCTGTTCAGCCATAACCTGGCTAGTTTGCACTGCCTGTCAGGGTGAAAATCAGGAGTTTTTATTCCAAAAGCCATTAGTAATGATTTTATGTTTAAAAAGGCAAGGAAAAGTTTGGGGGACCCCCCTGCTCACTGTGGTCAAATAAATACAGTTAAAATGAAGCTTCCTGAATTTGCAGCAGTTTAAAGGAATAAATATTTGACTCAGCATCATTGTCCTCTGCTGTATGTTCAGCAAGCTCCTCTAAACCCCTGTTGCTGCACCCAGTTGCCTCTGTAATAAGGAAGGCTCCAGCCTAGCACAGAGCACAGAGCTGACCTTGACTAGCTGTTGGCATTGTTCTGTTTTCTCCAATTTGTTTTAAAATCTAAAATTAAATACCTTTTGTGGGATGACAGGAAACCTTTCAGATTTCTGTCTGTTGCCATGGATGGGGAGAGGCAGCAGAGAAAATGCTCAAAATTGTCACCACTCTACAGCTTTTGCTTGTTGAATTGTTAGCATAAACATTTCAGGGTGCTTTCCTTTTGGTCATAATCTTTCCACTTGTGCATGCTGTGCATGCATGGCCAGGGAGGAAGAATGCATTCTAAACCAAATCTCAGCATGTCTCAGCAGGGAAAAAAAATGAAAAGGAGAAGAAATGCAAAGAGAAGGAAAGATTCTCAGCCAAGAATACTTAATGACACTTCAGAACAACGTGGACATGCCTTTCATGATATCTGTCCACTGTCTGTAAGTGAGGCAGTGGATATAGAGCTGTTTGCAATGCCTGATCATATATCCTCTAGTGAGGAGGACTCATTCTCCCTGGCTGTGGTGGCCATCAGAATAGATCCCTCTTGAATCTGACATGTTGCTGCAGTAAGATTCAGATCTGGGAATGTTACAGAAAACTCAGCTGTGCCCTGAAATGCTCTGGTAGGTTCCTCTCTGGAGTACAAGGAGTAAGAGATCTCTCAGATTGCTCATAGGAATGCCTGATCTGCAGTGGCAGTTTGCAGTGTCCATCATAAAGCACAACTGCTCATCACACCACCCTGAACAAGGCAAGAAAAATGCAGATTACTCAACAGGATCCAGAAGGAGAGGTGAGGTGTAATTTCAATGACCTCTGGGCTGGTCTGATTTACATTAGCTAAAGCAATGTCCCTGTTATTCTGTCACCTCTGGTCCAGTAAACTGAATGCTCAACAGAAATGTGTCCTGCATTCATGCACCCCAGTGTTGGAAAACAGAACAATCCTTTGCATGTGACTTCCAATGCCATATCCTACTCTATTTTACCATTTAAATATTACTCTATTAAATACCATTCATACTCTGTTAAATACCATTTATCTAGAGGACCTAGTTCCTTGTACTGGGAATGGAACATTTCCTTCAAGGGAAATGGGAATCCTGCAGAAAACAGTAGAGGTGCAGAAACTGTCTCTTTTTTTTTTGTAGAAAGAGAAAAATGATGTGTAGGTTTTATTATTACAAATTATAACCCAGTTATTTGTCTCACCTCTCTGACAGATAAACTAGTGCTCAGCAGGAGCAAGTGCTGTAAATAATCAGTTTGCTATTTATACACTGAAATGGGAAACACATTTATGGGTAACAATAATAATTAGAAAGCATTTCTAGAAATCTGCTGGGTTGCTATTTGGTGCCTCTGGAGTAAGCAGCTGTAAGAGAGCAAAAATGATCAGTGCAAGTTCAGAGAGGCTGAGAATGGGTTCCATGAGTTTAAATTGTCAATAATAAAGATGTTACAGCTTCCAAGCAAATTAAAAGTCTGGATGATGTTCCCATTGAAGTGAATTAAGCTTTCATCTAATTTTAATAAAAGTTGCCCTAAATGTTTAGGGTACTGATTTGAATACACAAAACAAAGTTCTTTGCCACACAAGGGGTGTGTTGTAGCTCCACTGTTAAACAGGCTGAAGTAAATGTCAGGGAGGGTTTCCCTTAGCTTGGTTTGCTGCAGGCTTTTCCTCCTTGGTATCCTGACCATGGACCTTGGTCCTGACCTCATCTCCCAGCCCCTTTCCTTGCTCAGTCCCTAACAGGGGGAAATAATTTCATGGGGGATTTCATGCTCCTGTGCAACGAGCCCTCAGAACTACCTTCCTCATGGGGTTTATTAGCAAGGGTAATTTATTAATGAGGCTGCAGAGCCCCTGCCTGTTTTGTTCTGTGTTGTTGCAGCAGGGTTGTTACACAACACTGATCTGCTGAGAGATAAAATAATTCACCTACAAGAGCTGCTTTCAGAGCAGGTCGGGTGTTCAGGGGCTGTTCGTGTGGCTCTTCCTTTTGCTGTGGCCAGCTTTGGCAGGGGCTGGTGTGAGAGCTCCTGGTACTGAAGGAAGGTTAATTGTTAGTTTTTTCCCCTCCAGGGTCTAGGTGGAGCAGGAGAGTCTGGGGGAGAGAGAATACACCTCCTGAAAGGGGCTGGCAAGATTTTGCTGCTGGGAGGCATATTTATAAAGTAAAGGTGCCTGGTTATCACTGTGGGTAAGAAAGGGATGCTGCTCTGAGGACTGGGTCATAAACTTGGTCCTGTTACCATTTCAAGGTATGGCCTTCTCTAATCAGTGAGGTTTTTTTTTCATGAAGCATTTATGGCCTCTGGTTTAGCTCTCATCAGATGTCTGTGATAATGGGGAAGACTGAGGTTAGACTTGGTCTTGCAAGTCATAAATCTTTCTTCTGGCCATTATCATGTTGTTATGATACTGCAGAGAGTGATTACTCCAGTAAGTCCAGTACTGCTTCATATTGAAATTAATGGTGCCTTGCCAGTGTGTAAGGAGAGGAATTGTATCATTTAATCTAAAGATCATACTTGCAAGCAGCAGCAAATGGTGAGAATTACTAACACACAAAAGATCATACTTTAGGATTATCTGAATTAAACTTGTTCCTTGCTGTTAGCCTTTTTTCTTCCTGCAAGGGCATTGCTCACATTGTGGTATTTACTTGGTCAAATAATCTAAAACTGTGATGTTATGAACATGGTTTTGTCAAAGTTGTCTATATTTTAAAATCAAAATCCCTGTGTCTGTTTATATCAAGGAAAACTCACCTTTCCTAAATAGTTCCTGTTAAATGGAGATAGAGCAGTGTCCACAAAGTAGAATTAACCCACAGATAAAACAGTACTGAATATTATACACTTAGATTCTGGTATAGATATTTTGTTGAAAAAGAGCAGGAAAAATTTATTCAACCCACACATAAAACAGTACTGAATATTATACACCTTAGATTCTGGTATGGATATTGAAAAAGAGCAGGAAAAATTTATTCATTGGTTTGATATTTATTAAGGATCACAGAAGAGCTATGAGCTTCTGTCAGATTTGACAGAAGAGTGAAGCTCTCACAAATACTGGAAGCTTCTACAAATCATTGGCTTTAAGGAGAGAAACTGTAGCAGAAATTCATTTTTCTGTTGTCTTTGGTCTGTTGGTACACAAGTTAGTCTTTAGATGGTGATTAGTTATGGGCTACTCCTCAACCTCATGAGGAAATACAAGGTAAGGGGAGGAAATTAAAATTGTTTCTAAGGGATGTGAGGTTATAGATAACATAAGGAAATGCTCTTGGATTACTCTGAGGAGGAAAGAGGTAGGACATAGGATACAGATCCACAGCACATCAGCTTCACTAGTGCTGCAGCTGAGGGAACAACTTCTCAAGCAGCAGGTTGCTCGAGGTGTTTGAAAGAGCAGAACAAGCTCTTGGAGCTGGAGTGACAAGTTGTTTACAATCCCATAACGAGTTGGTGTTGTTTTATATAGCACTGGGGAAGTTGACACACAAAATATGTGCAGTAGAGGAAAAAAAGATGTGGTGTAGGAGAATCTAGATGATGTACAGACAAACAGACATTAGTGCCTGGGTCTGTGGGTGGTGAAAATAGGAAAGGGAAGAGCAGGACTGGGTGGGCAATAAAACTGTAACTGGAAGAGATGGCACTGGTGGTTCAGCATTGTGTCCCTGCTGTGATGAATGAGAGCAAAGTGTCTGGTGGCTGAATAACCAAATAATGTGCAGTACACTCCCCTGTCAGCTTGAGTCAGAGAGGCAAAACCACAGGGGGATTTAATACCTAAGTCCTGATCCTGCTCCGTGTCTCCCGCCGGAGGAAAACTTCCACCACCCCATACATGAAGCTGAGGGTGACCAACCTCCTAAGCTTGGAGATCTAAAATCTCTGTGTTTGCACAGGCTGTTTACATGTTGTATAAATATTTTGCATTTTCTGTGGATGAACTGCAGCATTTGTGGCCTCTCCTGATGCAGTCACGGATCTCGGTGCTGTTTTGTGGTGGTGCTTTGGAGTTTGTCAGTAAAGCTGGTTGCCTTTTAAATATCAAATATGAAAATGTGCACATAAACATATATTAAGTCTACTTCAAAATCTGAGTTGGGTCTTTTATTTTGTTGTTGAGCATTACAAATCTGTAGCAGAATACTCATCAGATACTGACCGGCTCTTTTGTTACACTTTTTAAACTGCCAAAGACTCTTTTTTTTTAATAAGGGAGATAACTGCAGAATTTTTTTGTGCTGTCTAGATCAAGAAAATGCTAAGTTCTTTTTTTTTTTGCCCCAACTGTTCACTCATGAAAGAGAAATAAATCTCATTTCATGGAGATCATTCAAAGCGTTAAGATTCTCACCGCATCCCTTTGCCTTCAAAATAAATAGTACAATATCCTTTTAATTATACATACACTCAGGTTTAAAAAGAGACACATGACAAGGAAAAATCTGCATGATAAAAGGCTCCTAAACTCGCAGCATCCCTTGATCAAGACTTACTCTGAAGGATTTGCTGCAAACCTTCCTTGCTTGCCTCTAAGCTGAGGCTTTTGCCCCTCAAGAGGGGGCAAAGTTAGCCTGGAACACCATTCTGCTGCTCTGACCTTGGCTCCCTGTCAGTACAGCAAATAGCACTTAACTGAGGAGATAAGGAGGAGGAGAAAGTGTTTAGGAATGTCTCTGACTAGAATCCAAGTCAACACCTTGTTCAGTGCCTGTTAGATTTGTGGAGGACTCCTGTGTTTGGGGCAGGTTCCTTAATTTGTGGAATTTAGTGTATCTGATATCTGGCAGAGTTTTACTGAGACAGTTCTGGCTTAGTTTTGACTCTTGGTCTGTAAGTGGTATTTAAAGGCTGTTACTTTTTCTTTTTCTTTTTTTTTTTCCCCCCTAACAGTATCAAGGACAAAAATAAAGGCGAGCTAATCCCCCCAGTAATGAAGGAAACTATATCCTACCTAAAAAGAAAAGGTGAGTTTTGGGTCAAATGGGGGGGTATCTTTCTGAACGAGGACAGTAATATGAAACTATGTAACACCCAGTGCCTGATTCAGCAAAGTTTACAGCTACACAGGATGTGTTTAAACACTGAAGACTTGAGTGGCATTGGGGCACAACCCTGAGAACTTTGGTGGGAAGGGAATAGTTATTATCAGATTATTGTTCCACTGTGAAAAACAAACAAACAAAACTTTTTACTTCCAGGACTAGATTAGGGAATGGCACGTGAGATAATATGTCTTGAAAGACACATCATCAACCCATCTCAGTACAAATCAGTGAGAAGTTCTGGTTTTATAGAATCAGCTGTTGTAAAAACTCTCTGAAAAAAAAAAAA
Source organism: Merops nubicus (assembly GCF_000691845.1). Lineage (NCBI taxonomy): Eukaryota > Metazoa > Chordata > Aves > Coraciiformes > Meropidae > Merops > Merops nubicus. Next base: position 44,069 of record NW_008590164.1, read on the forward strand.
CATGTTTTGCAGGAGTAAGCCTGAACTCCTCCCTTCCCAAAATATTTTTGCTGACATTTGCAGTCTCTTTGCAGTTCGTATCTATAGTTGCATTACAGATACACAGACTACAAAGGCCCCTATTTAAAAGAGGAACATCCAAATCTGAGTTCCCTGTATCACCTTTAGGTGCAGGGCAAAGAGAGAGTAGGCTTTGAACTTCTGGCTGTACTGCTGAGCTCCCCAGGGCATACTTGACCAACATAAAGGACCAAATACCAGGTGGAATCTGTAAGGTAAGTGCACTGGATTCCCCACACAGGGACAAAGGCACATGCAGGGAGGAAATCAGAGGTAAGGCTGCAGTCTTGAAATTCCTTTTCTCAGTGGAATGTGAGTTTACATTCCAATCCCTGATTTTTAAGGAAATCACAGCAGCATTTCCATAGTCCTTTGTGCTGCAGGGCCTCAGAGTTTCACAGATGTCTGCTAAATTTTACAGTGCCTAATCTATAGCCTAGGTACATTTATCTTACATGTGACAGAACAGAAGCAGAGCAGAACATGCTTCTGTGACTGGCTCAACATTACACAGTGGTAGAATTGGAAATGATTCCTAAGATCCCTGAAAGAAGGTTGTGAATTTTTAGTAGGTGTGTCAAGTGAAGAAAATAAAAATGTGTTTGGTTCAGTTATTAAAAAAAAAAAACAAACCCAAGCCATCACTGATGTTTAACATACCATTAAGTTTAATAAATGTTTGAGCAAATTTTGAGGAACAGCATGATGTTTGTTAAGATAAACACCAGACTCAGATCTCTATGGCTGTTTCACTAGTTCTATCTGAGATTTTCCTTATTTAAAGAGCTATGAGCAATGTGTATTGACAGCACACAAAATAATATAAGAAACAAATTTTGGGTAAATTATATTTTTCTAGGCAGGCTTACCCAAAATCCATATCCAACAATATTCCCAATTCTTAATTTGCATCTGTGAGCTGTCATTCTGAACAAGGTAAATTTTGCTGTCAATATTCTAATAATATGTGTCATTGTTCCTTTTAACTATTACCAGTAGAGATTGGTCTGAATTTGAGTTTTTTGAACCTTAAGGGAGAAATCACAAACTTTTAAAACTTATACTGGGCAGGTGTCACATTTCTGAAGACAAAGGAGGGGGTAAGGAAAACATTGCTTCTCAGCTTTATTGCTGATTCTCAAGAGAAATCCTGGATTTGGATCATACAGATTTAAATGAGGACAGACTAGACACTTAGGGCCTTGCTCTCATTGCTGGGCTGTGAAATGAGAACATGAAAACTGCCTATTTTATTTTTGTTTGGATTTCATATCTTGAGTGAAGCTGATGAATGATACACACAGGAGAACAAGAGGATACCTCCATCCAGGTTGCAAGCATTGGAGCATAGCATCTGTAGGGATGCTGCTGTATGGAACAGCTTGCACCTCACCTCTCAAAATCACTGATTTATCTTCAAAATAGCCAAGGCCAAGTTTTGGAGGACTGGGGTCACTTTTGCTATGAAAGGTATCTACTGATCTACAGTAGATAAACAGTTCCTAACAGATTGTATTGAAGGCCTCTTGGTCCAAATGCAGGATTTCCACTTAAGCCCATAAATCCATTTGGCTTTGCTGCTTCCAGACTGGTGTTAATGATGAAAACTTTGCAGGTGGAGCTTGTACCAAATATTATGGTTGGATACAGGGAATGTAAATAGTTCACTACTAAGAATGTTGAAGGCAAGTGACTGGCAGCTTGAGACAATCCCTGTGATTATAATTCTAAGTGGATAATTAGAGCTTGTCTGGTGTATCAGTGCATGCCCCTCTGCAGATGAAAGCCAGACTTCTTCATGTTTAAAATTGTTATGAAACAATCAGCCTTACATATATTTAGCTTATCTTAATAGGCAAATACCTCTTCCTCACTAATCACAGGAATCAAGAGAGCTAAACCAAGGATGAATGCACACTAACATTACTTCTCACAGCTGTTATTGGTTAGAAATGGAGTGAAAATTTATTAACTAAAATTGATTTAAACTTTTGGCTGTCCTTGGGAAGAAGGCTTTACATGTCTGGCACTTCCTTGGACCTTTTTAAAGCTTTTAAAGAAGTAGGAGGTTTGTGGCCATCATTATATTGTGCTGGAGACCAGTAACTAGTAGCTCTTGCACTGCTGACACAAAAACTTCTCCATGTTCTTGCTTTTGTTTTTCCTTATCACCATTGCACCAGTCCCATGCTCTTTGCTCTCAGCAGTTGCTGAGTCCAGCTCAGATACCCACATCTTTCTGAAGAAGCAGTGCCAGCTGCACAGTACAGGGATAAAACAGCAAGTTTTATCTCTCATGGCTATGATAAAAGAAGGGGTTGGCTCAACTTTGTCATGGCAGAATTCCTCCTAGATGAATTCTTCTGAAAGCAGTAATCATCCTTGGGTTTTCTGCAAGCTTCATCCTAAAAATTCATCTGTTCACTGCAGTATCAGCACCGTTTATAAAGGTTAGTCTCTGAGGCAATCTAATGATATTTCTGAATGAAGATCTTGTCCTGCTTTGTGCATCTGCATGAGTTGGTGGCAGGGTCATGCTGACCACCAATGCACAGTCCAGCCCATGTGCTTGCTAGCTAGACTATCTAATTTTTTCCCCAGCTCTCTGTCCTTCTGTGCCCCAGAGAAGGAAGGGCACAAAAGGGCTCTGTCAACTTGAATGTTTTCCCAGGTTTGCTCAGAGCTGTCTTATTCCTTATCATAAGGAGAACTCCACAAACCAGATTTCTAAGGAGAGATGACTTGTCAGGTAAAGTGTTCTCTGACATTCTCAGCCAGCTGATGCTTGAAAGCCAAGTACCTGTCATGCCACGGCTGTTGAGCAGTAGGTGACAGACACGGGGGGTTTTGCATGTGATGATGAGTGTGCAGGTATCTGTGGTACCTGCTGTCTGCTGTGATTTTTAACTCTTTCTCTGTGTCTGGAAGGTCTCAGTTCTGCCACCAGCCCCGGGGAGTGCCAGCTCCTGTGCTGACAGCCCTGCAGGCTGACTGGCAGTGTTCTTTGCACTCCAGACGCGGCCGTGAGCACACTGAAAGGCTCAGTTCATCTTCCAGAAGTGACAAAAATTCACTGTCATTACCCTGTTCCCTTTGCTTTTGGCATAGCTTCCAGCCTCGAGGGAGTAGCAGGGACTGGGTTTTGTTTCCCACTCTAGGTGCAGTGTCTCCACTTTTTCCTCCCATGGCTACATTTTCACATCTACACACCTAAAATCAGCTTCTGAAACTCTTGACATAGATCTCAAAAGCTTCTGGAAAATCCTCCTTTGGCAACAGTGTGGAGATAGATTTCTTGAAACACCAGAGACCCTCTGAATTCCAGTAAGTCCATTCCTCAAAAGCTTCTGGAAAATCCTCTTTGGCAACAGTGTGGAGATTTCTTGAAACATCAGAGACCCTCTGACATCCAGTAAGTCCATTCTGTACTGCTCAGTCTCAAAAGCTTCTGGAAAATCCTCCTTTGGCAACAGTGTGGAGATAGATTTCTTGAAACACCAGAGACCCTCTGAATTCCAGTAAGTCCATTCTGTACTGCTCAGGCTCTTTTTTTCTTGAGCAGATCTGACACAGGAGCTGTGGTGGTATTCAGACTAGGCACCAGTCTGCAGTACAATGCTACCAGGCCAGGAAAACATTCAGTCTAAAGTTCACCCAGCCTTTTTCATCTTAATGTCTCCCATCCCTTAGACAGGGAGACATATCTCATATTTTTTCTCCTTGATGTCTGAATTTTTTGCCTCAGTTTCAGCCAGCACTGTTTGCAGAAGTGTTCTCAGTGTGGGGGCTTCCTCATCTAGACATACAAGCTGAGACTCCCCTTCTTGCTCCAAGTTACTGAGGGGGCTCTGACAGCAGCAAGCAAGTCCTCATCCCCAACCAACAAATTTAATCCAACAGCCAAATTAACACTGCTACAGTGAGTGTGGGTTTCTTCCTTATATAGTTATCCAGCTGCATATTTAGGTAGCTGTTTCTGTGCAAGATGATTCTCACTGGATCCAGTTAGTAAGTCACCCAGTACCTCAACAGAAATTCAAGAATCTGCTGTAAACAGAGATTCCTCTACATCTCTTTGTACTGTATAAATGAGAACTGTTATGGCTGGTGCCTCAGACACTACTATAATAATTAAAAAAACCCTAAGTTGCTTAAAATCTATAATTTTCAGGTTATTTTTTCAAGAAAGGAAGAGAAAACCCATTTCACCACTTTCATTCTAGCTTCACTATAGAGTGAAAAACTATTCTGGAGTTTTTAATACTGAATTATTACAATGCTTAATTTGAGTTACTGCTAACCTTCACAGGGAAGAATTGGTTTCCTAAAATGAGTCTGGGAAATGATGATGAGAAAATCATCATTTTGTTAAGACTAAGCCTCAGAGTTCATCTTCTGGACCAAACCAGAGAAGTGCTCTTAATTTCAGAAGCAAGGTGTTGGTCTCTTCCTGAGCCCAGCTGATGATTTAGGCCCCAGAGGAAGAACATATTTAGCACAGCACATTTGTGACTAGATCTTCACAGCAACCAGCAAACCAGAGGACATTTTTTTCCATTCTCAATCTCAAAACCACAACCTGTTCAGCTGCCTAGTTTATAAATGCAAGGCTTGATTTGCACTAAATAAGATTTTTGTGTGTGTGTACTACCTTATCTCTGCTGCACTGTGAGAATTACCTTGCTTAATTAAAGATTCACTCTCTTGTCAGAATAATTCCTAAGTGTTTCTAACCTGATGTCATTCCTTTGGCAGTAATGATCTCAATGCTTTGCTCACAGGCCCTTTTCTCCAAGAAGCCAAACTTATATGCCACAGGGTAGTAATTTTCTTCCTCTGGTTATTGTGTCCCCACATGTCCTCAGCAACCTGTTTTGTGCCAAAGTGAGGCTGTGGATGGGAGCTGGTGCTTCTGACCAGCTTTTTTGGAAAACAGGGGTATAAATAATGTCATCTTTGGGGGAGGCATCTTTGTGTGTGTGGCTTCCAAGGTGCTGAGGGATGGGGATGTAGGTAGGATTATTATTTTTAATGTATTTTATGTTTTAGAGAGTATCCTTAAAGATAGAAGCTATATATTTGTGTTTTAAACAATTTAAAACCAAAGCTAACCTGCTGGTATTATTATTCAGATTTCCAAAATTGGAAAACATTTGCTTTCTCAGGAATGGCCAAATAAGGAAACAGCTAAAAAAAAAGTTGCATAGATAACTTATTACTAAAGAGACCCTGTGAGCTCAGGAGCAGCTCAGAAGTGATGGGACAATAAACTCAGAGGGAAGGAATCACAGCACAGAATTCTAAAGCAGGAAAGATAACTGTCCCCTGTAGGAACATTATCTCACAGTATCCCCCCACTGCTGAGTCTTTCTTTCTTACCTCATCTCTTTTATTGACTGGAAGCACTTTGCAGCACAAAGTTTTTGTTCAGCCCAGGAGAGTCCCAGGTGATGAGTAAGACTTCTAACTGAAATGGTAATAACCATGCTGTAGAAGTTTAATGATGAAGTAATAAATGTCCTGTGGTATGATTATAATACCAGCTGTCCTTTATCTCTTCCATAGCAGAAGCAGTGGTAAATGATGATTCATCTTTCCTCCTCATTCTTTCCATGAAGCACAACAAATCTTGCTGATGGAGAAAGTTTGGGTTCCATTTTTTTTTGATGTGGATGAACACATCCTGGTGGTGATAGGCAGAAGGGGTGGAAATGGATGGTTGTGCATTCTGAGTACGTTTGGGTTGCTGCAGCTTAGTGAGTTTGCCTTCTGGCTCCCACTTCTTGTGATCAATCAAGTAGCTTTTAAAAATGCACTGTGGGCAAAGCTTGACATGGGCCATATAAGCATTTCTGAGTTCTTGGCTCTTTTGTTTTCATGTGGATGTTTTTACTTAAGTTTCACAGGGATGAGATAAATCCCAAGGCTGGCTTGTGTGCCATCAAATAAAAATGAACCTTGTAATAAGCACAGTTTGTGTTTTTGATGTACAGGATTGTAAATAAATTATGTTTGGAGGTGCTGAGTGTAAACTGAGAATATTCATTCATAAATCCAAAGGCTAGAGACTATGACATGCAAAACTACAAGGACACAAATACACTTTGGGTTCCAGGGAGGGTGCAGAGTTCCAGGTCCTTGCTGCTGCTGCTCAGCTTTTCTGTAGGGCTGGAACTCTCCCTTCTTTCCCCCTGCCCCTGTGATCTGCTTCTTGCAGTGGAAATCATCTTTACAAACTGCAAGCATCACACTCACTTGCTCTGTATTCACTGCACAGAGGACCAGGGAAGGGAAGGGAAGGCTGTGGAGCCTCCCTGTCAAACTTGTACTGCATTCTAGCTTCAAAAAAAATCTTGGATTTGCCTTAAGCTTAAAAATTCACAGCTGCACCTTGGCCATTTAAGGGACGTTGAAGAGGGACAATTAAAATCTGTTAGAAAATCATCAGTCCTCGTATTAAAAATAAATTGGTTCTAATTTTTAAAAAGGTATCTTGCTAGAATTAGGTAATCTGCAAGAAAATGTCTAAATCAGTTGTATTAATGAGAATGAAAACCACTTCCAAATCAGGATGGACACTTCCTGAGACTTGGCAGGACTCCAGTCAAAAGAAACATTTCCAAACTGAATTTGGGACAGAAGGATTTCAGATGCTCACTCTTTGCTCTTTCTCTTCTGAAAGCAGACAAATTAACAAAGGTTTTTGATGCCAGCAACCCTCAAATCAAGGATGATTGAAAGAAAAAGAATGTAATTTTCTCATCTCTCTTTCTTTGACAAGTTTGCAGCAATGTGACAGCATGTGTTGCTTTAATTTATCTTTATAGGTTTTGATTTTCCATGTCTTTCCTTTGGGACAACTGAACGGGGGAGTAGAAGGAAGTTAAATATTATTAGCAACTGTTTATTAATTTGGAGTGTGACACAGTTGTGTCATTGCACTGTGACATTTTTTCAGCTGTGGTAAAAGCCATTTTATTTCAGTGTGGAATGGAGTGCCTGTTTTCATTTCTGATTACTGACATTTAAATAATTACTCAGCTAAGTTCTCACTCTCAGAGTTATTTTTCATGGAGTACAGATGACTCCCTCACTAGTCAAATCACCAAGTTATTGCTGTATAGCACTTAATATTGAAACAAATCTAATTGGTTTTGGCCTGGAGAGTTTAGTGCAGAGTAACAACAGTCCACTAATCTCTACATCTCTCTATCTGTATATTTTTTGGTGTGGGGCAGGGAGCAGTTTGTGCTGATTTCTCCCAAAAGTGGCTCTGCAGTGTTGATAGTATGTGAGTGACATGCAGCTGGCTGGCTGTCAGAACTGGATAAGCTGCTTGTGTCAGTCATCCCCTGGCAGTGTTCTGGCAAGCACTGCTCCCCCAGGGTTGGTATTCACTCTGCACTGTGTTCCCCATGCTGCTAATGGCAAAACAGTTCAATTTGTACAGGAACCCAAAAGTATTTCTCTTGAAAGAAACAGCTGATGTGAGTCAGGCTGTCAACAGGATTTGATTTGAAGAATTCTACTAACAGAAATTAAATAGGCTACTTCAGAACTGTTTTTTTTTAAAAGGACACAAATGAACACTTTGAGCTACAAAGATCAGGATTGTCTTCAGCCAATTTTATTTATCTGGTAACTCTGCTGGACCTGGCATCTATTTTGTCTATAGAAAGAACACAAAGTGGTTACTCTTATTTTAGCATGGGCACCATGCATTAGCTTAATTATGGTACTTCCAAGAACTGGGTTGCTTTTTTTTTTCCCCTAGTGTCTGAAAAGGCAGAGATGGGTTTGGAGAAGGCATTTCCTCACTGTGTAGAAGGCTGTGAGTTTATCCATCACAGTGAAATCACCAACAAGAGGCTTCAAGTCTCTTTCCTCCTTCCCATCCCTTATGAGACTGCAGTTGGGGCCATGTGATGCTGTTCAGGTTATATGAAACACTGGCACTTAAATCATGTTTTCAGGTAGGTTCCCCTACCCTGCTTAAACACAACAAGCACCAAGAGCTATTAATAGACTTACAGAATTCTAAAAAAAGCATCCTTTTCAGTTTGTGTGCATCACAGAAGTCAGAAAAAGATATTGAGGAATGGCTGTTTCTGTTCCCTGGATCATTGTTTTGCTCCTTCAATACCATAACTGCTGTTGAGTCTTGTTTCTCTTTACCAATAAGCCAAAGTTATGAGCCATGCTTCATTTAAAAATGGCTATAATGTATTATTTGCTGGTCTGAGAATCTTTTATGCCAAAAAAAAAAAAGAAAGATGTAGCTCTTTTGCTGTTCTTTTACTTTAGAAGGAGAATACAGCTTTTTCTTTTTTCCCTAAGAATTGCACTGACCTACATTTAATTAGTGTCATGTCATTTGGATAGGGTGCCCACAAATGTAAGACAGATTGGAGATACCTGCTTTGGTAGTTGGCTTGTTGCCACCTCTGATCAAACAAATGGCTGTATATCCATTCTGTTTCAGCCAGAAATGAATTCTAGGAGAATCATGGATATTGCCTATACCCCAGATTTCTGTAGATGAGGATAAAAGTTGCTTTTCCCCCTCAAGAAAACATCCAGGAAGAGCTTAGTGTGCCATTACAGTAACATTGATGGGATGCAGGGCCAGACAAGTCCAGCTGCTGTCTACACTACAGATTAATGTCTTTAATTAGACTCTTGAAAGCTTAGCCAATAAAGGGATAAACATGTTAAAAATTGATATTTACTACATGGCAGTTTATACAGCGAGACTCACGTCAGAGAAAAGCTTTAACTATTAAACCAATTCCTGCAAACCAAATTGCAAGGGTTCATGATGGCCTTTCTCTGAAGGACTTGTTTCTACAGGATGCCTCTAAGCCCACTGACAGCCAACATAAACTTCTGCAGATTCTCAGGGAGTTATTGTATTTCTTGTTTGCTGGGGGCAATGCCTCAGTGTTCACAGCTGCCACTTCCCAAACCTTGCCTTGGGATAGGTTGTGCTGTAAATCTAATACAACAGTTTTACTACAGTGATGTTATTTGCTGTAACTTTATTCAGCTGAAGCATGACCTAGGCAGGAATAAAGCAAGTGGTCAAATAGATCATAATTATTGTCCATTTGGTTCCTTTAGTAAAAACACATGTCCTCCTTATATATTGTAGTTTGAGTTGTCATACTCCTTCCAGAACTGGGCTGAAGTTTTAATATTCAGCCTGGAATGTAACAAGCAAAGGCATAAATGCTTAGAAAGTTACTAGGAGCTGTACTCAGCTGAACTCCAACTAAGCCTCTAAGTTTATCTAAGTTTTAATCTAGTCAGTGGAGCACTTTCAAGGAGAGCTTGGGATTCTTTGCAAGGATCTCCAAAGCATGTCTGTGAAAATTTACTTCAGTAGTACATTATCAGGTCTTTTAGTATACTAATGTAAATTCACATGAACAATGCTAAATACTGCTCTGTAAAGAATGGGTTCATTAAGGAATTTTGTATTAATGTACAAATTTTTCTTGTATAAAATATGTGTGCAGCCTGGCTGAATTTACAAGAATGATTCATCTTCCTTTAATGTATAACTCAAATTTTTTCTAGAGCACCATAAAGATTCTTGATTGTGTAAAGAGGTGCATGTGTACTTTAGTTGAAATATACCAAAATTGATTTCAGTCTGGCTAATTACTTTGCTGAAAGAAACATGAAAAAAAACCCCAAAAGTCAATCTGATCTTCCACACTTACATTAAGAAATGTACAGCAGTGCCTCCAAGTCACTGAATGCTCTGCCACTGTGCTCAAAACTTTACCAGTTTTATCTTTTGTCTTGTATATTTATTATTTAATATTTATTAAGCTAATATTTTAGCTTACTTCCAGTAGAAATCTCCAGAAATATAGAAATACATGGGAGCCAGACTGCATTGCCTGAGTGGAAGGAACAGAATACTGGAGAGAAGGAAAGAGAGAGGAAAATGAGGATTTTACCAAACTCAAAACAAGAAGTACCAACAAGTCTCAAGAAAAGTAACACTTCTTGTCCCCATCCTGTTTTGCATAACAATTCAGATAAAGAACTTACCTTGAAAGTTGTGGTCCAAATTAGGTCCTTGATTGAGTGCATTTTATTGACATTTTTCCTCTGTAGCTGAAGTCAGAACTCAGTTAGTCCACAGCAAATAAAAGCAAATTAGATACATACTCTTCAGGAGCTTTATGCTAAATATTTCACAAGTGTCTCAGGACTAGAATCAGGTATTTCACAATACCCTGGGCAGGCACAGTGTTAAGTCCCACTGAATTCTAGAGAGGTGTGGAAGGAGCACTGGTCTGTCCTGAAAATACCTTTGAGCTGGGGAGTCTAGTTCCCCTCAATGGTTAAGAAATGGACTCTTCCATCCAAAGATCCTATGAAACATTCCTCAGCTTAATGGATCCTGTCTCACACACTGACAGAAGAAGGAGCTTAGGGAATTTTTGCAAATGCCCTCCTTAGCTTGCTCAAGATTTAAGGCATTTAAAGGGAGAAACACAGATTTACAGGCTCAGTTTGCAGCTATGCTCAGAGAGACTGGGTGCATAAGGAGCCTGGTGGAGCTAAATCTTCTGCTTCTATGTCATTAGGTACAACTGAAGGCTACTTTTAAGGACAAATTATAGTTGGCATGACATTTTAAAACACTTCAGGAGAGGTGGTAGTATTTCTATGAGACACATTGAAGACAGTACTGTAGGCAACATTGCAACGTTATTTGATTGTCTATTGTATTCTCAATGACTTTATTTCCAAAAAATAAGTTTATCAAGTGGGTTTGTTCCCAAACCTTCTGCTTCTGTTCTGTTTTCAACCAAACCTGTAGAGAAAAACAAGAGAGTGAGAGCTTTTACAGATGAAACCTGCATTAATTGTTTTTTCAGGACTACGAGTAGAAGGTCTCTTCAGAAGGTCAGCCAGCATCCAGACTATCAAAGATGTTCAGAAACTCTACAATCAGGGTAAGCTGTCAGCATACTATTGCCAGTAGTGTGTGAGGGCTTTGCTGATCTTGGCTTTGGTGGGGAAGCAGAAATGCTAACTTTTGTGGAGCTAGTTAATCATAAACCCACTTGTACCATAAAATAATAAGAGCACTAGCACAGAAACCTGAAAGATAGGCACTTAAAGCTTGCTGAATAGCAAGTATTCAGTTGATGTCAGACCAGCTTATAAAATCTGTAGCTACTGATGAATGACAAGGTTTGAGTCAAAAATAGTCTATTTTTTTCCTAAACATTCAAATTACCTGTATGCACCTCACTGTGGTTACAAAGTACAATGTTTCTGTGACATTTTGCCTCTGGGGTTTTTCTATGGTTATGGCAAAGAAATACAATTTTACCTAATAATTCACAAAATGTAGTGACTTGCCTGTGAAGTCATTTTATGAAATACCTTCATGGTAAGAATCTCTTATAATAAGATTAATAAACTCTATGAAAATTTAAAAAGTAAATTACTAGGAGGTAGCAGCAGCAGAAGCCAAGAGGTTTTCTGTTCAAAATGTAGTGTGAAAGAGTTTTTAAGCAGTAGTTTAGAGGAAAAAGTAATATATATGATTGAACAGCTTTTTTCTTCTTTTTCTCCTTTTAGGCAAGTCTGTAAATTTTGATGATTATCATGATATCCATGTTCCTGCTGTTATCCTAAAGACTTTCCTTAGGGAACTCCCTCAGCCATTACTAACATTTGAGTGTTATGATCACATCCTTGGAATCACCAGTGAGTATAAACAAATTTTAGAGAAATTTCTACAGCACATTGAACTGGACCTGGCTAATTCAAAGTCAGTGTTCTTTGCTAACCATGACAGTTATAGGGATATAATATTACCAGTGCTTCATTGCAGTCACAAACTCATAATCTGTATCAAAGTGGTCAGAATTACCAAGACCCTCTCTGCTTTTTTCAAGGCTTACTGGTTTATATATATATCTATATCATACTGTATTAATCTTAACTGTTTGGGCTCCATTTTTATGTCATGGTGCAGCACTGAGTCAGTCAGTGATATAGGTTATGTCAAAGCAGCTTTAATTTTAGCAGCAGCATGGGCAGAATTCTATGGACAAAATTTAAATGATCATTTGGATGCTTCCTTTTTTTTATGGGATTGTTTTTATTGGAACTATTCCCATGGGATAACATACTGGGGAAGAAAGGATCTAAAGCCACAAGATATTGATTATCTAAACTTCTGGCACCACATGAAACTATGAATTTTAAAACTTTACTTAATGTAGTCTTTATCAGGAACTGGGAGTTTATAATACTGTGAAGGCAACTCCCTAATAGATGGGGGTTGAATATCTGAGATCCCAGAATATCTGAGGTTTAGTACCCAGTACTGGCAGAGTTTGATATTTTGCCATCCAGGCAGCAATCAGTCTAGCAGGGAACCAACAGAGTTTCCACTAACAAGTCATAAGCACACATTTTTTTTTTCAAAAAGTGCTTTTTGAGGAGATTAGATATGTTATAATGGAGAATGGCTCCCAGCAGTCTGTTATCAACACTACAGTGACTTGTGAGGTTGAGGTAGGTCACTAAATAATTCAGACTGGGGATAAATCTCAGTTGCTGTGTGTTTGTAAAAGTGTAGAAGTACAGCAAGTTTACTGGGCTTAGATATACTGTATTCTAGGTAAAATCCTTATGCTGTGCCCATCACCAGCATCTGGGTGTACTCTTTCATACAATTAACTTTATTTATGCATTTCCATGAAGAACTTGGTCATGTTCATAATCCTCTGAAGGTCTGTCCTGAATTTCTGGTTGCAAGTCTGTAGATCACCTTTCAAATCAAGGGTTCAAGGGTTCATCTGTCTACACACTAAATATCTCAGGGCATTCAAAAAAAAGGTCTGTTCACAGGTAGGCTGTAGAAATGGAGGGAGTAAGGGCTGTCACTCAAAGAAAGAAGAGGGGGAAATTTGGAAGAAGGGTCTATAAATGCTAATTTTTACTGAGTTCATCTTGTGCTGATTTTGTGGACATATTACTTCATGCTAGAGCTGAATGAAAAATGGGAACAAATCTGAAAAGCATCTGAGCACAGGGCATTGTCCTAGGAACAATGCTTGGCAAAACACCTTCACTCCATGTTATTTTTGTTTGCTGGTATTTTAGATATTGACAAAACATGATGAGAGATGGAGTTGGAGAAAATTCCTCTAGGGGCTGTCTTGTTATGCAGTATGATGTCCACTGTTTTTTTCTTGATGCTGTGCTGGTATCCTGATTTTAAAAGCTCTTAAGATTGAGAGCCAGGCTGGAGTGCAGCAAAGGCATATTCTGTGAATACAGTGCAGAAGGAGCTTTCAAGAGGTGTGACTGCAGACAGCTGTCTTGGGATGATTTGTAAATTCTCTTTCTGTCTTCTGGAAGACACTGGAGCAGTGTGTGATGTATCTATTACATCTCATAACCTGCAAATCAAAAAATACAGAATATCTCCTCTCCTTCATTCCTTGATAGGGAAACTTCTCTTTAGAGTCTCCTCTGAAACCTGGTTTGAAAGAGGCATTGGATGTGAGCTGTGAAATAAATTAGCTGAGTGACTGAAGACATCAATAAAACCTTGAAGCTTATCATTGTCAAACAACTCCTTCTTTGCCCATGAAAACTGCTAACAAGAGTTCCTTTACCCACTATTGCCACAGCTCCTGCTTTATTTGCTCTGCAGAAGGCTGGCAAAACAATTCTTGGAACTCCTATTCTTGTGTTTTATGTGACCTGGTAGTTTGTAGTAGGAAAAATACCAACATAGCTCACCACAGTGTGGCTTCATGTATTTAATTTGGAGCTTGAGGGAACATTTAACATGCTGGAATTTTGAGCATGCACACACACTCCTGCACACCTCTAGCTGTTGTAGGTAGAGAGAAATGCAACAAATGCAGAAAAAAAGATCAGCACAAATTGGGCTAGTTACATGTGACTGTGGTCACCAAACCTTTCTCCAAATTGGTGTTAAACTTTGAGTACTAGAAGAATTACAATATTCCAGCAAGACCTTTGAAAGTCCTTTCTAGCAAAGGAAATATTTTGGCTATTTCTCTGAACCAAGAAAACATTCTTTAAGTTATAAGGATATAAGTTTTATATCCTATAAAAACAGGATATATTTATCCTCTAGATAAGCCAGATACAGGATAATACAAAATATGATAGGGACATTCAAAGGAATAACCCTAACTGTTACTGTGCTCAGGGAGGTTAGTAGAGATGAATCTTGTGGGCATTTTTACAGATGGATATCTAAAGTAATTCCAGCAGATCTAAAGAAGGTGTTATTTCTTTTTAATGTTTTGATGTTTTGGAGTTAAGACTGACTTGGAAATTGCAGGTGTGGAGAGCAGCTTACGAGTCACCAGATGTAAACAAATCCTTCAAGGACTTCCTGAACACAATTATGTTGTCCTAAAATATCTGATATGCTTTCTCCATATGGTGAGTATAGCCAAAATTTCCAAACTAATACCAGTCTTTTCTTTCTAAATCTGTTCTTGTTAATGAAACATCAAACATCCCCTCCCAAAATAAAAGTGAATAATTTAAATAGTATGGTGAGGTGATTGGACTTGCCAGTGGAGTGATCTCAGGATGGAGAACCCTCCAGTTCTAATAGAGTCAGGGCTAAACAGTGGTCTGGCCATCTATTCACCCTGATATTCTTTAGATGTAGTGGAAATTACTGTGTAAATTCAACTGGAACTGTGCCTGCACTGGAATATTTAAAAGTCCTGTCCACTCCACATTCACAGATATATTTTCTTATTGATTTGATTTGGGGTTTGAAAATCAAAGGGAAAAAAAGAAAGCCTGGAAAGAGTTGTGTAATTTTCAGAGGTGAGGTCACCTTTTTTCTGCAACTTATAAATCAAGGGCAACTAGAACACCAAATAAATTAGTGTCATTTTAGAAAATAATAGAAACATTAGTGAGCTTTAATGACAATCAACAAAATATTTCATATTCAATCTTCAAAATAACATCTTTCCTGTATGTGGAATGATGCCAGTTTTCACCAGTGGAGGAATTACCCCTCAGTAACTGTTCCAAACATATTTGCCATATTCTAGCCAGTAGCACATTTCAGAAACAAGTACTTTTAATCCCTTTATTCTGTCAAAACACTAGAGAAAAGCAAGATTAAAGGGAACACTTAGATACAAACCTCTCTCAGACAGTACTGGCAAGGTTTCTGTAATACCCACATGCTCATTCACTGTTGCTTAGCTGAACTCTAATGCTATTAAGGAAATCCTCATGTCATTTGCTATTATTTTAACAACTGATATCTCTCCTCAGTGTTATGAATCGTGTAAGTGACTTTGTTCCAGTAATAGATGCACCATCTCAATGCACTTCTTAAGAGCTGAGCACTTGAGGTGTTAATGAGGTGTGCAAAAGTACTACAGAGTGTTTTCTGTAATTGGGCAACAGAACATGGCATTTTTTTTTTTGAGTGTGCCTTGTTATGTAAAGCACAGCTCCAAGTTGATCCTAATGCTCAGATCTGCAATTTTTGCTGATCCATGGCTTTTCCTCCTTAATGTCTCAGGGAATATTTGCATTTGGAAAGGTCAAGGGAACGTGGAACAATGTAGGAGCTGGAGATTTTCTCTTCACTGCAGATTGGTGTGCTGCACAAGCTGCCACAATTCAAACTTTAACAGAGCACTCTACCAATAATCCTAGTTTTTACCTGCAAGCATCAACCTTCTTACATGTAAGAGGCAATTTAATTCTTCCATGAGCTCAGCCTTGAGTAGTGCAAGAGGTACTTGTGGTAATTTCATGAAGTGGGATGAATTGTAATCACTAGATAAAGGTTTGGAACACTCCAGGTTTGCTACAGGCTTGTGGAAGGAGAAAAAAAAATAGACCCTATTTTCTCTGCAGTCTCAACCCCCTTAATGAAACAGCTTCTCCTAGTTCAAGGGTGCTACAGCAGGACAGTAAAACTCCTAGAGAAGCAGAAGGCTTGAATTTCAAAAGCAAGTCCAGATTTTTTAAACTTAGATTAGCAGTGATTTTGCCAGTAATGAGCACAGTGTGCTGTGAAAGGTGTAGGCTGTCCCTCTTCACTTTGGAGTGCCTCTGGCTGCCAGAGAGAGATTGGCAGGGTCCCTTTGGAGCTGCAATAGGCTGAGGTCCCTTGGCAGAATTGGGCAACGAGGAGCAAGAGAGGAAACAAAGATCAGTTTTCACAAGTCAGCCCCTGAATTATGTCTGTAAAGAATGTCTGTGCTTGCTCAGCTGATCTCACAAGAGAGGAGCATGCACCAAACAGACTTGGTGCTCCACAAGCCCTGTGTGGCACGTGCAGTGAAGTGGATTTATGAACACACTGGCAGGCTTAAAGGGCTCAGGGAAGTCTTCTTGCAAATGATTGGCAAAGCCCACTGAGGGCTACAGTTACCCAGTTCTGAAGCCAGAAACCATCTAGCAGAAAACTCTAATTGTAGTTTTTCATGACAGTCTAAAGCTAAACAACCAGCAAAGTTTGTAGAGGGAATAGTGTCATCTAGGTTGTGGTTTTATAAACATGACTTTGGTTTTGCTACCAGCTGATACAGCCCCCTCTCTGTGCTTACACATTTTCCCCTCTCTGCTGCTTATTTCTGTCCTTACAGTCATGCCTGATGCAGGGGAAGGGTGAAAAACCACTGCAAAAACCTGCCAAATTCAAAACATCAAACTTGGACCAACTAGAAAAAGTGGACAAGGTTTTGGAGCCCATGAGCTTCATCCCTATAACTGAAGCAGTGAAGTTAAAGCCAAGTACAAGCTGAAAAAAAAAAAAAAAGGCAGGTTTTGGACCCCATGAGCTATGCTTCATCCCTATAACTGAAGCAGTGAAGTTAAAGCCAAGTACAAGCTGAAAAAAAAAAAAAAAGGCACCAAATTAATGTTTTGTCTGAATTGATTGTCCAATTGAAAAGTGTAATTAGCACCAGCAAAGCCTGGGGGTGGCTGGAGATGATGGGGTACATGGGAAGCATTAGATGACTAATCCTCATGGAGCAGGTCCAAGCAGTTGGCACATCTGCAAGGTAGCTGAGAGGGGGGGATAGGAACTTTTCTTTCCAGCCAGTCTGTGTGGGTGTTTTAATATCTAGTCATCTTCTTTTGAATATGTTTTGTGGTGTTCCTTTCAGCATTGTGACTGAGAAACTAAAGAGACTTTGATGTCCTTGTTTTTTGAAAGTGAGTTGGTAGCTGGCTGTGTTGGTCCTGCCTCACTGCTGAAGTTCTCTAGGAAGTGTAGGGGCTGGCTGGATTCACTCCTGCAGGATCCATGAGGGTTCTGGGAGGCAAGTAGGTGGAACCCAAAGGTTATCACAGTTTTGTTGTGGGGAGCTGGGTGTTGATTCTGGGATAGCAAAGATGTCTATTTTGCATTTGTTGATGTGACACTGAGATGAGTTTTGCAATGTGTAAGTTTTATCTTTCTAGAGGACTTTCAGTGTAGGCTGTCATTACTTAATGTTTTTTTCTATTCATGTACTAATGAAAGGAGGAAAAAAACCCAACAAACTGGAGCTCTGTAGTGCTTTGTTTTAAATGCTTTTCTATGTAATCACTTTTCTGTGATTTTCAGATGTTTTCTCCAAAGATACAGTCTAGGTCTTTGGAGAATTGTCTTGAGCTTGTCAAATAGAGCAAGTATATTTTCACCTGAAACAGAGGTGGTGGCTACAAACTTTGTGAAGGAATCAAAGAAAGAGTTAAAGGCATTAGTACAAATGCTGAAGATGTAATTTGTATTTCTTTGGGGTGCAGTTATTTAGAGTGTTATCCCTGAAAGAGGTTGGTTGACTGCATGCTCTGCTACCATGGTCTAGTGTTGGAAGAAATCATGAGCTGCTCATGCTGGCATTGTAGGTGAAGTGGATGTGTTCCTGTCATTCAAGAAAGAAATCCAGCATTGGAGTGGTGAGGAGGTTGAGGTGGTGGTAAGCCTGATGCCCTCAGGGAGAGATAAAGCTCTTATCAGTGGTGTGACAAGGCTTTCTTGCTTGCAGCTCTTGGTGAGCCAACAAAGATGTTGTGGGGAGGGTTGGATTCAGACACACACTTTTTCTTGGATCTGCTGAGGAAGGGATTGCTGTGCATTTGAAATGAAGCAACATGCTGTGTCTCCCTTGAATTCCCAAGTGCCAGCCTCACTGGTGACTCACAGATAGGCACAGAGAGTGGAGCTCTGCCTCAGGTGAGACATCACTGCTTCACTTTATCTCCAGGATTTTCTCTCTCAGGGGAGAAACTGTGTCACAGGTATTTTTTGTTGAGCATTTCAACATGGACTGTCTCCTTGAAACGTTCACAGAGTGGTGTGGTGGGTGGGAAGAGATGGTTTCATCTTGGAGATAGAAACCTTTTTTTTTAAATAGTTGGCATGAGAGAAGGAGAAAAATCTACCCCTACCAGCAAGCTGCAGTGGTGTTGCTTTGGGATGAAACCTTTGAAGGTTAGGCTGGATGGGTTTCAGCAAGTGCTTGAAGAGACCACCAGCTTGTGGCATGGAGTGTGTCACAGAAAGGCTCCCAAAAACCAGGGGAAGACAACTGCAGCAGGTTTGGCTCCTTGTATCCTCCACTGTTGGTCAGTACTGTACCACGTGCCTCTGTGCCACTTAGACACTTAAAGCCTCAGGATACACAGCACATATCCTTATTTTGTGCTGTGGAAAGCACAGTGTGATGGGCTGTAGTTTTCACAGTGGTTTAGAGACTTCCAGCTGAATGAAGCACCCAAAAATAATTTGTCCTTAATCTACAGAGGTTTCACATGTACACAGTGTGGGTGCCACCAGCTTGAGCCACATAACTCAGGGGCCAGAACACAGCCCCTGACTTTGTTATGATTACTAGTATCCAAACATCTACCTTCAGGTAGCTAGGACACATATATATTATATATTTTGTATAATATATTAGAATACCTAGGTCTATCTCCTTGATAACATCCTAGTTGTGTTCTCTCATTAGTTATTTTGCAGTTAGCTTTTGCTACATTGCTGTAGTCTAATGAACTTTTACCTGAAGCATATTAAATGAACAAGATGGGCTTGTTGGTTTTTCTGAGTAGTTGAATTGAGGGCAGGCTGAGGTCAGCAGGTTAAATGTGGTCTGTGCTCTAGAACAATGTGAGTTTTGCATAAGGGCATGGAGCAGGCATTGCTCTTTAATCTGACAGCTTTTTATTCTCAGATTGTGGAGTCAATCCTTTGAAAATGTGGTTGTGTGGCACCAGTATCTCCTCCCTCTCCCCAGCCCTGCCTCATGACCTTTGTATTTGTGGCAGAAGTAGTGTCATGGTGGCTTTCATGTCACAGAAGGGGAAGGCAAAGATTGGAAGGAAAAATAGCATCTCTTATTGGAAAAATTGATATGGTCATGAAAAAAAAATGCTTTTGGGCACATAAGTGCTTCTTCTTGTCCCCCAAGGAAAAGCCTTTCATCCCACACATGTCTAGAGGTTGGTAGACCCCTCATGACTGAGCAAATAATAGAGTCCTTGCTAGATAAAACACTGAGGAGGGTGTGGGACTGTGCTGTAAGAGAGAAAGGGGAATGGAGCCTGTGCTGCTGGTTAGAGGGCAGCTGGAGTTTGTGCATGTGCTGAGGAGTGTTCACTTTATCATGGTTTTTTAGCTCTTCCTCTAGTGCTCTCAGGCTTTTCATAGCACTACAGAGCTGCCTCTCAGGAGGCTTTATGACAAGGTAGAAATGCAGAGACACTAAGAAGTAGAATTTTTGCTTTGCTGTTCCAGTTGAAATTGTAGCAGGAAGAATACATGGGAGATTCTGCCCAATAATCCCCTGTTCTGTTCTGAGCTGACAGCTTCAGAGTAACTTGTACATCTCAGTTGGTGACTGCATGGTCTTCCATACAGAAGGATTGAAAGCAATTAATTTTCCTAGCATAAGGGAGCAATTCAGCCTGTTTGCTTGACTTACTGACCTCTTATCTTGTGCTTGAGGGACACAGACTCCAGTGGCCACATAGCTCTAGGCTGCATAGTCAATCCTGAGGCTGTGAGGAAGCCAGTGAGGTACCAGTGGCCAGGGTTGACTCCCCTCATCAGTGCAGGATGGGGTCTTGTCTCTCACTCTGGGGCAGGTATCTGCCTATAACTATTCATATTTCTGTTTTCCCAGGTTTCTCAGGAGAGCCTGTATAACAGAATGACAGCATCCAGCCTGGCCTGTGTCTTTGGTTTCAATCTCATCTGGCCATCAAAAGGAACAGCATCCCTGAGTGCTCTGGTACCTCTGAATCTCTTCACTGAACTGCTGATCGATTTCTACACAAACATATTCACCTCCCCAACAGTGCCTGGGGAGATCTTACCCTGACACTCCCAGAAAGCCAGCTGGGAGTATGGCTGCCTGAGGAGAAGATCTCCATGCCTCCAGTAGTGGGAGCTTTATATTCAGGGCTGTCTTCTGCAAAGGAAACTTGCAATGCAGAGTAAAGTTTCTGTAGCTTTGAGAATACCAAAGATGCTGGGAGCAGCACACTGCCCTAATATCCTCCCCCATGTGATGAGAATATCTACATGAACATCCCAAGACCAACAGGTCAAGGTGAATCCCCTTATTAAACCTGAGCAGCTGACAAAAACTGGCATGTTGAAACAAATCATGACACTAAGTGCCAGTCTGTCATGTCTCCAGGGACCTCACTGTGTGGCATTATTTTCTGCATGGGCAGAGCCAAGTTCTGGACCACTCCTGAATGTACAGCTTCTTTTTCTTTCCTTTTTTTAAGTTCTTTGGAAATCTCCCTACTAAGTTAATAAAGATGGAGTCCATTTTTAAGATACTAAACTAACTGTTTTTCC
Source organism: Merops nubicus (assembly GCF_000691845.1). Taxonomy (NCBI): domain Eukaryota; kingdom Metazoa; phylum Chordata; class Aves; order Coraciiformes; family Meropidae; genus Merops; species Merops nubicus. Next base: position 65,004 of record NW_008590164.1, read on the forward strand.
ATGTATTTCAGTCTTGTTTTACACAAAAAAGGTGTGAGCAGTTGTGGCACATCAGGTTTGCAGTTAGCACAGAGAATAAAGTGTTTCCTGGGTAATTTGGGTTGTGCAGACAGCTAAATAATTATGCTTGCAACTATCTAATATACTCAGTTAATTAACTCAGGGTATAACTCAGTTATACCCTGTAGCTGCACATACAAAGTATGTGGAAGGCTTTTTCTTAAAAATTCAGATAGGAAGCCACAATTTTATGTTTTTTTTTTTTTTTTCTCTAAAAATTCATCAGAATTTTCATCAGTGGATTTATATCAGTGAGTGTATAATACAGGATATAAACTAACTTTGAGAAGAGCAGCCCTACTTTTTGGGCTGCATGCTTTTGCAGTTTGGGTTGATAGAAATTTGCTCTTCAAATCAGTTTCTCTAGAAAAGGAGGAAGAGCAACAACCTGGTTAATATACCTCATGACATTTTTACACTTGGAAAGTCTGTTATTAGTTCCAATGTGAATTGGACAACATAAAGGGAGAATTTTCAGTGTTTTCTTTCTGACTATGCCATTAATGTGGCTTGTATTTGATGAACTCTTATCACATTTCTATTGAATTTTTTCACACTCATTGGTCATGGGGGTAGTGTAACAAAGGTACCATTATAGCTGCCCACAAAGCAAAAGAAAATGGACCAGTGGCAAAAGAAAATGAACCAGTGTACAGAGGCTTTAACACAAGTATTATCCCTGATGCTCTGATCTTCCTGCTTCTGTACAAAGCTAACAAAACAGAAGGAGTATTTAGACTTCAGTGAAAATAATAGTCTCAGGAGGACAATTTAGGCTTCCCCTCCTGTGCACACACAGAGCCACTTCTTATCCTCTAGGTTCTAAGTTGAGGGTTTGTACTCCTGGCCTTCCTCTTAACAGTGACAAACTGGCTGCCTGTATAAAAGGTGCAACAAGATCTTCCTGCAGGGGGTAAGGAGGATTTGTTCTCATCAGCAATTTTGAGAAGTAACCAAGTATTCAGAAGGCTGTGGAATGCTGGATGTGCCAGGCCTTCATTTGCCCAGTAGATGTCATCTATAGCATTAGGCAATGATTAAAATTTGAAAAAATACAGAGGCTTTAACACAAGATGTGTTAAGACCAACTTCTCACATCACAGTTGGGTGTTTTTCCCAGTCTTTCAAGTGTCTTTAAGACAACTTTTTGACTTTTGCTTGACTATCTGTAATAACCACCTATGACTCCCATTTAAAGACAAAACATTGCATACTACAAAGCCAATCATTAACAAGTATTCATGATTCTTGCATACCATTAAAATGGGATTGGCAAGGATAAAATGATTGCAGTCTTGTACTTGCAACTCAGCAGTTTAACATCTGAACTATCAGTGACAGCATCCTTGTCTTGTTGTGAAAATGTCACAGTTTGGGGTCAGGGCCACCCCCAGAACTGTAACAGATGCTCTTTGTAACCCTATCCCCCCACCTCTGAAAGGGAATAAAGGAGAGACTTATTGATTAGAAAAGAAAATAGGTTTAATACTACCACTAATAATCATAGTAATAATGATAATAAAATGGAATATGTACAAATATGTACAAAGTTAGTACTGACCCCAACTCCCCCCATGGCCACACGTCACCATCACCCCCTAGCTGGGGAGCAGCCCCTGGGGAAGGGTCCCAGGCTGGGCTCAGCTGCAGATGTACAGGAGCTGGACTCTGGAGCTCAGTTCAGGGACACAGGGCTCAGGATCAAAGGCAGGATGGATGGAGTCCTCTTTGGATCCCAACCACTGCAGAAGCAGCAGCCCAGCAGCAGAAGACAGAAGAGAGAGGACAGAAGGACTTGTCCCTCCTGATCCTTCAGCTTTACTGGATATGTTGGCTGTGGGATGGAACACCCCACTGGTGAATCTTGGGGTCAGTTATCCTGCCCACTCCTCCCTGCAGGTGTGGGGTACCCTCTGCCCCCCTCCATGTGGGACACAAGCTCAGCACTGGCCTTGGTCTGCATCCCAACCCCTGGCAGTGACTCTAAACATGAAGTCTTCTCACTGCTAGAACCAGACAGTTTACAAAACTCTGCTCACTTCAGACACAGCAGTTAATTAGAAGAGCTTCAGCTAAAACCTAAAATCCTTGAGCAGAACCAGCTTTATTTTACCCCAAACCAGGACAGAAAAAACAATTATGCTAGCACTACTCAGCAATTTGGCATCCTATATAGAGTGAACTTGTCCTCTGGGAATTAACCAAACCTGAGTATTTTGCCACTCTCTGACCTTGGTCAAATATAGAATCATAGAATCCTTTAGGTTGGAAGGGACCTCCAAGATCATCAAGTCCAACCCTTGAGCCATTAGGGCTCTAAAGTCCTCTGCTAAAACAGTTAGTTTAGCAGGCTGTAAAAAGGAGGAGCACCTGGCATCAGAAATGTACTTTGGGATCAAATGCTGGTTTCCATTTCCCTATGTATGTCCTTTTCCAGAACAAAATGGTGTTTTCTCATCTCAAGGTGCCTTCTTCCTTCAAAGAATGGGTGATATCTCTTATCTGCCAGTCTTGGTCATTGGATGCTGCTTCAGGAAGCAGAGTTCTGATTGCCATTAGCACTGGAAAGGGCAGAGGAGGGGCAGGGGGATGGGGTCTCTGCTCCCCTTTACCTTCCTGCCTCCCCAGCAGGCAGCCTAAGACAGGAATCAGGAAGGTCCTCACCTCCACCACAGTCTTTCCCTGCTTTGTCCAACTTTCCCAAATCAAAGGCACCCAGGTAGTAAAACCCTCTTGGTGATGAGCCCCCAACTCTGTCCCCCCTACCCCAAAGGAACTGGCAGAACCCTCCATCTGCAGCCCCCCCCTGAGCTCTGTCCTCAAGTGCCAGGCTTCACTATGACATTATAGCAGCTCTCATGAATTATTCAGGAAGGTTTGGAGTGAAATTCACGTTAGAGAAATATATGTCTCAAATTTCCTGACTCTAAGAGGAGTCCTGGAGGTGTCCCCCGCAGTTACTTTGATAACAGTTTCTCTTTACAAATGATAATTGCACTATTCCAGCTTTTGTACAGCTTGGCCTTGTGAACTCTTCTCTCATCTCAAAGAACAATTTTCAGATCATTTCCATAGCAAAAAGAAAGTGATTATGGAGATAATCTGTTGGAAACACACATGCTGGATTTCAGTTTAAAACAATAAAATGCAGGCATGGAATGAGAAATCAACTGTTACCTAGATGACAATATACAGAGAATAAATTGCCTAAGCATTTGAGTTTACTGAGCTGTTAGGAGTTGAAAATTGGTCCCCAGGTTAGTCTGATTATCAGGATGCCTCCAGCAACATGCACCAAAGGGAGGAGGGAATCATTTTATACCCTGAATCTATGGAGAAATGTGAGGTTGAATAATGTCATTAACCAAGTCTTTCAAAAAAACTTCCACAAATGACTATCACTTACATGTGTGCAGATGATCTTGGTGCTGCACTTCTTCAGCAGCACCCAGCACAGAATCTCTCAGATCTTTATGAACTTTAATATATTCCTCTGCTTTTAAGAAGACTTAATAATGGAAAAGCCCCAGATATTTTATTCACACGTTGAGTGTGTACTTAGGTGGGAAGCTGAACTTTTGAGGGGATTGCTGGTACAGTCACACACCCCCCACCTTCATTTCCTCAACACTTTGGCTTCACAGGCCTGGAAAATGTAGGAAATGTAGGAAAATCCCTCAACACTCCCACTTCTCAAGTGGCCATGGGAGTTTTGGGGCACAGGGGAAGAAAGTCAGAGGAAGACACGACCACCACCTGTAATTTGGGAAGTGAGAGCTGATGCTCTCTTGAAGCATCATCTTGAAGCATCTCCTTGAAGCCCTACTGGCCAGTCACCCTCCAGCTCATGCTTGATTCATTTCTCTCAGGCTTTTACCTGCAAAATGAAGTGAGAGGCAACCATCCCCTCCTTTGAGCAGGCACATCTCCACTGAAGCCACAGGTAGGGCTGTGAGAAGGATGTAAATCATGTTAAATGACCCACGTGGCTGGCCTGTGAAGGTCATTCTACCTTTCATGGTGAAGTAATACTCATTTTCACCACCAAAGAGTTTGATTTGGGTCAAAAAAAAAAGCACCCTTTTCTCCAGTGGGCCTCTCAACACCTAAAAATCAGTACCAAGATTTATCACTCTGAGGAACAAGAGTCCTGGTTTGCCTCTCCAAGCTAGAGATACACAAGCACATGATGGTATATGAGGTTCTTGCTACCTCAAGCCTAACATGAAATCAGGATTTCTCTCTTTTGGGTCTTTTTTTTCCTCTGTTACATGAATCATGTTCCCCAATGCTGAATTGTACTCTCAAGTGACTTCTGCACTTCAACCTTTTAATTGCCCACAGAAGCAGTTTATAGCCTCTTACTCTTCTGCCATGAAAATTATCTCCTTAATTAATGGGGCAGTAAAAAGCAACTGTAAAATGCACTAAACTGCATCATGTGTAGAGTCTGAACTGGATTTCTGCAGCAGTCGTGGCAGTGCCCTCAGATGGGTGGGTTTTTAACACTTCAAAGAATTTCTTGACCCAAAGTTGATAACAATGAGGTCAGGAACAATAAGTAGTATTTCCCACCCCTTCCAAGCTGCACCCTCTGCCTCTTACCACTGACATCCTTCCTCATCTGCACCCTCTGCAGCCTGTGTTAGCCCCTCTCTGCCTTTCTGTGGGGATGGGAATGGGCTGAGGTGCCTGTGGCCACTCTGCAGCAGGAGAAACTGAACTGGAACTGCAAAAGGTTTGGCTCTTCTTTGGAGGAGCTTCAGATGTTGAGTGCAATTGCCCAAGTTGTGTTTCTCCACCTCTGAAGCAGAAAGATGCTGGGGTTTTTTTTATGCTTTTGGTCACCAGATTGATCTTTCATAGCTAATAACCCAACACTTGTTGGGATGGAGGAGAAGTGAGGAAGATCTGTTCCTTTCCATACTTCCCAGTGTAACCAGCCTTCCTCATCAACCTCTGTCTTCTGAAAAACCTGCTCTACTGGTGCACACATGAGAGGCTGATGTCCAGTGGAGCTGAGTTTGCTGACCATGCCCAGAACAGAAACAGGATCTCACCAAGCTGCACAGCTCTGGACATGTGTATGGAGCTGAGCAAGGCATGGGTTGGCATCAGTGTCTGCCTTGTTCCATGGTTGGGGTCACAGAGAGGACTTCCTTCCCTCTTACCTTTCCCTCTCAGTACAGGAGCTCCCTCATGCTCATCAGGCTACCAAACAGCTGCAGCCACTAGCCCCCAAATGCTTCCATGTGAGTCCTACCTGCCCAGAGCACTTACTGCTGCTGCAAAACAACTCTGTAAGTGAGCTGTGGAACCATCCCAAGACCTACATCACACACCTCCCTTCTATCCCCATCCCCACAGTCTATTCTGAAGCTTAAATAAATCTTTATCACTGTTTTCTGCACCAGAAGAGCTTCTCCAAAGCATGACAAAGGAGAGGCCTGACCAAGCTCTCTCCCAGGCCCTGCCACCCATCAGGAAGGCAATAAACACCCCGTTGTCTGCATGGAGAGGTGGGTCCTCCTCCTTGTAGGAGTTGTGGTGGCTGAGTGTGGGCTAGTGAGGAGCAGGTGAGGTCACCAAAGCTACCTGGCTAACACAGAGTCATAGAATTGTTTAGGTTGGAAAAGACCTTTAAGATGATGGAGTCCAAACGTTAGCCCAGCACTGCCAAGTCCACCACTAAACCATGGCCTTGAGCTCCACATGTCTACATCTTCTAAATTCCTCCAGGGAGGGTGACTCCACCACCCCCTTGGGCAGCCTGTTCTAGTGCTTCACAGCACTTTTGGTGAAGAAATTCTTCTCCTCATGTCCAGGCTAAACCTTCCCTGGTGTAGTCTGGAGAGGAGAAGGCTCCAAGGTGACCTTATTGTGGCCTTCTAGTCTCTTAAGGGGGCTACAGGAAAGCTGGGGAGGGACTTTTTAGGCTCGCAGGTAGTGACAGGACTGGGGGGAATGGGGCAAAGCTGGCAGTGGGCAGATTCAGGCTGGATGTGAGGAAGAAGTTCTTCCCCATGAGAGTGGTGAGACCCTGGAATGGGTTGCCCAGGGAGGTGGTTGAGGCCCCATCCCTGGGGGTCTTTAAGGCCAGGCTGGAGGAGGCTCTGGGCAGCCTGCTCTAGTGGGAGGTGTCCCTGCTCATGGCAGAGGGGTTGGAACTGGGGGATCCTTGTGGTCCCTTCCAGCCCTGACAGATTCTGATCTGTTTTAGCAGAGGACTTTAGAGCCCTAATGGCTCAATGGTTGGACTTGATGATCTTGGAGCTCCCTTCCAACCTAAAGGATTCTATGATTCTAAGTTAAGGCCATTTCCTCTGTCCTATCACTAGTTACTTGGGAGAAGAGACCAACCCCTATCTCACTACAACCTCCTTTCAAGTATTTGTAGATGACCAGGTCTCCTCTGAGCCTCCTTTTCTCCAGGCTGAACCACCCCAGCTCCCTCAGCTGCTCCTCATAGCTCTATGTGTGTTGGCCACACTTGTTTCTAATCCAAGCCAGGGTGATAAACAAAACCAGTGGCAAACCCCTCAAGCTCCTGATACCCAGCCCAGCATCTCTCTACTGCTCTGTGCACCTCACCACAGGCACTGGCACCTTTTTTGGGTCTTCTAAACAACTGTTTTGATCAATGGGCACAGTGAAAACAATAAAGCACCAGCCAAGGCAGATGACAACAGGCCAGACATTGGTCTCCTAAGGATCCTTTAATTCAGCCTTATCACAGCACCTGGAAAGATGAATTTTGGCCTAATCCTTGCTTTGAACACCCTTACCCCTCCATTAAATAGTTCTTAAGCTGCTGAAATATGATTGTCAGGCTGTCTGGGCCAGGGAGGAGTGGGTCAATTTTAGCTGGGGTGCATCAAGCTCTTCACACCAACGTATTCATACAACTGGCTGAGTACAGCAAATTACCTGTTGATTCAGTCTGGAGAGGAGAAGGCTCTGAGGGGACCTCATTGTGCCCTTCCAGTATCTTAGGGGGGCTACAGGAAAGCTGGGGAGGGACTTTTTAGGCTCTTGGGGGGAATGGGGCAAAGCTGGCAGTGGGTAGATTCAGGCTGGATGTGAGGAAGTTCTTCCCCATTGGACTGGTTTGAAAACAAACCAGGGAGAG
>NW_008590165.1:0-2389 GCF_000691845.1 Merops nubicus
TCCTTCCCTACGACTGGGCAGCAACAGTGTACCCTCCCAAGTTTTTGTGCACCTCCAGGCAGAGAGAGAAAGAAAAGGCCTTAACTCTGTGCAAGCACTGCTCAGTGACAGCTAAACCACTGGTGTGTTATCAACACTGTTTTCATCACAAATCCAAAACACAGTACCATACAAGCTGCTATAAGTAAATTTAACTCTATCACAGCTAAAACCAGTACAAAGTGTTGGTACTTCCATTATAATATCTAGATTTATTTTTTTTTTCTTATAACAATCCAGCAGATTTGCTTTAGGGCTGAGACAAGTTTATAGATTTATATATAATCTAAGACAAGCCTCGCAACTTGCACCAGGCAAGGTATTTTCCTCTGTTTTTAATGACATTTTACAAAGCCTAGGATATTTTTTGACTATAATTATTTGTAAGAATTTTTTCAAAGATTGTCATTATGAAGTCAGTCCACAGTGCATCTACAGAAGAGCTATTACAGTGAACAAAAAAAAAAAAAAGGAAGACTCTAACTTACTGAATAAAACAAGAGAGCTTGGCAAACCATAGACTGAGAGAATGTACAACTGCTCTCTGAAAGTATATACAGAAGTCAATACCACATAAAAGTCAGAAAAACAATGTGAGCCCAAAATACAAAGCTAAAGGGCAAAATTATGCAAAAGAAAAATAAGAGTTTAAAATGGACACTAATTTAGGTGGAAAATCAGTGTATTTCTAAACACTGAAAGACTGAAATAGTAAAATATATTCCAAAACAATGTTAGGAGCAAACCCAATAAATATTTTTTTAAAATAGATGTATTAAGGTTTAAAAAATTATGTAATCACCTGCACTGACATGTCATTTTACTAAGATGCCTCAAATTTCTCCTTCTTCTGTGTTTCACTGAGATTTCTGAGCTTCTTATATCCCTCCTGTGTCCTTCTGTGCTACATCGACTGTCACCAGTCAGATACCACCTATAGGGTCCATCATGTCCTGCAGTTCTGTCACACTTCTGAACCATTAAAAAGCTACAAGGTCACATTAGACTTAGAATCTGTCCACAGTCCTCAAGGTCTCCTACCTTTTTACACTTTGAAAAATGGGAATATGGTACTGTTTATGTCTCTAACAGAAAAAAAGTAAAAGAAATTTAAAAAAAAAAAAAATAAAGGACAGGTACAAACTACCTTAAGTAGCATTTATTTTGTAACATACTTGTGTAAATAAAGTAATTCACTTGTCTAATCTTACTCTTTTAAAATGTTTTTATACTTCTGTTCCTCCTATCAGCTACTGTAATCCTCAAAAAAAAAAAAAAGCCCTTTAGCCAAGTTTGCATCTTGAGTAAGGAAAAAAAGAAAAAAACCCATTTCTTTATGGAAATTTATTTGTCTCTGTAATTTGTGTGAACAGAATCTATGCAAATATATTTGATTTCAAAACAAAGTTTGAATTTTTTATTTACAGTATTTTTAAGGTGTTCAGTTCTGTGTATATGGATAGGTTAAAATACATACTCAAAAATACTGTTTTTTTAATACTAGATTTTAATTCATAGAAACTTGTAACTGAATTTTGCAACAGAGAAGAAAACAAGAACTCAAAGAAATAGACAGCAGTTCTCAAAGGAAGAGCATTATTATTATCCCTCTTTTAAAGATGAGATGTGGCATGGAGAAGTGACATGATTTGCAAGCGGCCACAATACATTCTGGTGGAGATGAAACCTTGGGTTTCTGACTGCTGTTAACACAAATAAGAATTACTTTGATAATGCAAGCACATTTCCAGTATGCAGAAAGCTGCTTAATAACGAATTGCAAAGTCAAGCATTGCTGGAAATCGCTGCTAGTGGGTTTGCAGGTTAATATTTAGGACCATTATCAAAAGCATTAGTTTTTCACTTTGTAGCAGAAAGAGATAGAGTACCATTGTTCTTTTCAGATTTAATCTTTAACAGATGACACATTTTAGAATGAAGGTAAACTAGATATAAATTAATAATAATATTCTAAATAAAAGCTGTAATATGAATGTGATTAGCCTGATTTAACATCTAAGGACTGAAAACTAATTCTAACAATAAACACTTTGAACCTTTACTTTGATTTTTTATGGCAAAATCTTTGTCAGTTTTGTAAGTTTAGCTTCACCTATCTTTATGCAAGTGGATGTTGTCAAAATCTGCACTCTGTTTCTTTCCTGTATATTTCTTATATGATTGTTTCTAAATACTATACTGAACTGTGATATAAGTGGAGAAAGCCTGGTAACTGATCAGATTGTGAAGGACTGGAAATAAAACAGGATTTACCCAGTAAACAATTTACTGTAAATTATTTGTTTAGCTATTGTCACAATCTGGTACCGAAGGAGCACCAGGTCAGGCT
>NW_008590166.1:0-37315 GCF_000691845.1 Merops nubicus
CCCACCACAGCAGACACAAAGGAGGAAGCAAGCTGGACAAGGATCTACACCATTGGAGATAGAATCACCTAGACAATAAGTCCAATTATGTAGCAGCTTCCCAGAAAGAGACCCATGATCTTGCCCCACTGTACTGGGAACTCCACTTGTCACAAAGAGTCAGGGAGTCCCTTCCAGTAACCAGAACCCCCACACAACACAAACAAACCTCCCAAGCCCACTGCAAGCAGAGTCAGCTCTTATAGAGGTGGCTTCTTGCCCCACCTCCAAGTTAATGTGGAAGGTGGGGGCAGCTGGTGGTGATCTTCTAATCAGTTCCCACCCAAGGCTGGCCAGAGTGTGAGTGGGCATCGCTTTAAGGAAATCAAACTGGAAGCTCCTCATTCTCTGCAAGACAGGCCTTGATGGGGATATTGTGAGTCAAGGTATAGGCAGCAACTCTCTGGGAGAGCATCCAGGATCCCCTCTCCCTACCACTGACATCCACCCCTGTCTTGTGCCAGTGCTGCTGGTAGATGTCCTGCTTTTTGTACATTTTCTACCCTTCATCTGCAAAGCTGTTGGAGTGGGAGAGGAGTGCTTGAGGATTATGCAGGAGCTGGGACCTTTGGCTCATGGCTCCTTAGAAGGGATTTATATGGTTAATATGGCTCCAGTCCCCCTGGAGATGTGGGCTACAGGAGAGCATTTCTACATGGCTGCTGACTACATCAAAGGCAACTGGTCTGTGTGCCACCCAGTGCAGACACCCAGCTCCCTCCCAGGGGACTGAGCCCATACAACCCCCCTAGACATGTCTTCACAGGTGCTGCTTGGAGGTGTCCTCCTCACCCTGAAGATGGTGGGTGATGGCTAGGGTAATAGTGCCATGCCCAGCGAGGTGGCAGTGCAGATTATTTCCCTCTCTCCAGTCATGAGAGGCAAACTTGTGCAGCTCATTATCATGTTTGCCACCTAGGCTGCCTACCTTTGTCTGCTCAGCGTGCAAATACATGTATATTACATCTTTTAAGGCATAATCTCTGAAAAAGCGTTCCACTCGAGGACCATGTGTTGAAACCTACCACAAGGGCTGTACAAAAGTTCTTTCCCAAATGAAACTATTATTTAGTGCTTAATTATTTGCTACCAATTTGAATAGATGCTGCAGTTAAATATGGTCACACCCAATTCACAACATATGTGTCAGAACAAGAAGAAAACAATTAGTCCTTCTGTTCTATTCACATCACATTTACTGCAGAGAAAAAGTTTCTTTATGCAGGAAGATTTTTAAAAGGGTTTCTTTTTTTCTCTCTAGCGGTGCCAACATTCCTTTCCCATTAGAAAGCTTGAACAGATTTAAGCCCTCATTCAAAGCACGGTTTGTAGTACAAACATGCTGCAGTTGTCAACACACAATGCACAAACACACAGGGGCAAAAATAGACTGAGCGGGGCGGCCGCTCTCCCGTACTGCTGAAGTGCTTGTGGAAGAGAGGAGTGAAACTATTTTTACAAACAGCCAGCCAAGCTCTTGGAAGTCTCAGAAAGTCTATATTTGGAGTAATTATATGACTATGTTACATCTTGGCTCATTACGACAGTCATATTAAATAATGAAATTATTCACCATTTCCCTTTGTGTGAGAAATGGCCCCAGATGGCCACCTTCATCCATTTCATAGCAGTGTAGTGCAGCAGCACTACTTATTAAGAGCATATGGAGAAATATTTTAAGTGAAGTGTAACTAGCTATATACTGCAGTTCATTTTAAAGAAATAAACAAACTGCAGTAATTCCTCAAATTTTTTATTCCACCGGGGTTCTATAAAATTCCTGTTATATTCGGGCTCTTACAACATAATTTTAGAAGTTGGCAAAGGAAATAAGTGTTATAAAATAAATCACTAGTCTATATGATTCACAATGTAAAAAGTGGTAAAACTAGTGTTTTCTATAGAATTTAAGATACATACTTAATAATAAAAATTTAAATTGCTATAAAATACAACTTACCTTAGCACACTTTTGCTTCAGCTGCTTGGATTCCACAGGTTAGCTTTATAACAAAACCAAGGAGACAAGAGGAGTTATTGAAATCCCACCTGTCCCCAATGGTATGTACCCAAAAATTATGCCAAGTCTAGCATGATGTCAAAATGAATTCACTCACACAAGAGCAGAATTAGCCTAACTGCAAGCATTTGATATTATCCAGGCACTCTTAGGAAAGAGAGAAAAGCTAAACTGGGCTGAATTTTGATTAGGGAAAATATTACACAAAACAGAGGTGCTGAGGTTTCTCCTGGATATTCATGTCCAAAAATTATTTTGTTAGCCTTCTTATGTAGAGTCTGGGTACAGTGGGGCACTTGTTATGCAAAGGAATGACAGACAGCAGTATATACACAAGGCTATCTTGTTGCGTCCTAATTGAACAATACAATAAACTTCAAGCACTTTCACACATTGATTAAAGAAAATATTCATGGAACAGCTCCTGGAAGCCTTAACTTCAAAGATGACAGAATAAAACCAGAATCAGATATATGCATTGCAGTGCCTGTCCCAGGCTGGTTTTCTAAGAGAACAAAAAAATCTCCTTTCTTTACTTGTTTGCAGGTGACCATACATATTATTTTTTAAGCTCTTTTGAGTAGGCTGGGTTTTTTTGTATATCATGTCTGAAATAGAATCTCTGTTCCATTTGAAACAGAGTCCTCAGATTTTTCAAAATTCCTTAGATTTATCCTTAAAAAAAAAAAAGAGTAGATAAACTACATATAAACTGGCATGGAGGGAGATCTGAAACTGAGTGGTTCTTTTTTTTTTTTTTTTTAAAAAAAAATTGAATCCAGTGTCCTTAAAAGTATTACTTCCTGTAAGTGGACTTCTGTCTTCAAGAGGTGTCTTATAAAGTCTTCTACAGATTTAGGATGCTGTGCCCTTCTTCTAAATGTCAGCATCCTCTTCTTTCTACCATTGCTGCTCAGTAATGTTGGCTGGCAGTTCCCTCCAGTGCCCTTCAAAAAGGAACTCAGGCTCTGCAGACTTAGCAAGTCATCCCCTAACATCCCTTGGGGACTGAGAGAACAGCAAGGGTGTTCATCATTAGCACCAGTGCCTGCAGTACTCTGTTTTTAGTGGAAATGGTTGATACTAGAGGAGAAATAGGTAACTAACTAATGGAAAGGCTGGAAATAATGTGTTGTACACAAGTCTTTTGCAAAGCACAAAAGATTGTCACCACTGAATGATTTAATGGATGATTTCTGTAGCCTATTGTTTTGCATTCAATTGCTGACTCATCACTGTTAGTGTCCATGAGGGTTATTAAGGTCAGAGCTTCTTTTTTTGGTGTCTTTTTTTTTTTTTGTGATTGAGTTGCTTAATGTAATAGTTAACATGCGGCTCATGAATGGGTATTTTCCCCCTAAAAGAGATATTTAGGGGGGATACTCAATGTTAACTTGGGCAGATCTATCAAGAGGATATAGGACAAAATAAAACCCCAAGGAAAATGTAATTTAATAAAAAATGAAAAGCTCTAGTATTCCCAGGGAGATAATTCTGTAATGGCTAAATGTTTCTGATAATTGTAGTAGCATTTTGCTAAACGACATTTAGAGTTCATTTAGTACATACTTTGGCAGGACATTGTTTTTCCTTGAGAACATAAAATTCATATGCCTATATATTGGAAACATATTGTAATTAAAGTCACTGCTTTATTAATAGATGTTTTGTGAGCTATGTGATACCCCAATCCCGTAAAATTAGAAATAACATTAACAGCCGTACTTGATGAACTCAAACAGGACCTAGAAGTTCAACATAAGTACAAAGTGGGGAAAACCTCTGTATAGATGGGTGAGTATAAGCATGGAAACAAACGGGATTTTGAACTGAAGCTCGAAGAATTTCTAAAAATACAAGTAGTCTGAAATCTACATAATTTCCTTTCCCATGTTTTATGTGAGATCATCCTTTAAAAGTTCTTAGGAAGGCACCGGTGAGACTGAAGGTTCAGAGGGACTGGTCTTTTAAGATTTAGCATTCCTAACACAATGCCATTACACAGGCAGTAGAAGGTGCTCTTGTAACAGCAAATAATGTTTCTCGATTTGACCAGTCAGAGCTCAAAATCGTCCCGCCCCTCATGCAGCCCAGCATCCTGTCTTTCAAAAGCCATGGAGCCAAATGATTGCACAACCTAATTGTTTCTAATCAAGCAAGGCCAGTTTTGGTTACATCGAAGTCTATAGAGAGAACTATACTTTCAAAGTTTTAGTTGATCTCTTGAGTATCTTCAGACAAAGATTTCTAAATTGTATAAACATATCCTATTGTTGCTAGGATTGCATGTGGTTTTGTGTATGAAGAATGGTGTGAGGGATTCGACTGGGCATAAGGAAAAAAGATCAGTATCATAGATATATTTCATGCAATACTATGGTCTCAGTAACCTGAAGGGCAAGTCATTTCATGCAATACTAGGGTCAGCATAGCTCTTATGGTCTCAGTAACCTGAAGGGCAAGTTTTGTAGGTTTCCTCACTATAGCCTGGGATAACAAATTATTGGATAATACTTTTCCAAAAGTTTATTCCACTTCTTAACCTCACCTAACTCTTTCCACAGCACTCAACCACTGGCCCAGTCAGTCTGTAACACTATCCAATGTCCTAATAAGACCTGCCTCTAAAACAGAACCATTAGTGGCTTTTCCACCTTGCCTTAGCTCTCCCAAAAGTTCAAGCCTCTCATAAATTCTTCAACAGAATACCTCCATGATGTGGGGACTTACCCTGTTGCTTTTGCTCACTTTCTCAAATCCTATATCTCCATCAGATGTCTTGTCTCGCACCCCTGGAAGTTCTGACCACTCTGATTGTACAGAATATTTCTCTTAAGTAGAATGGGAGAACTAATTTCTACTATGTATAGTTTTTCTGTGTATCCATCAGGTTAGATCAGTATGAAGTGTGAAGTTTTGCTGTTTCATGGTATCAGCTGTTTGGAAATCTACACCTGCAGTCTTCAAGAAAGGGAGCTGAGTTTTTTTTTTTTTTTCCAGTTAATAATGATGGAGGAAAACTCAACCATTTTTCAGTTGTTTTAACACCCTATGTGGTAACTGAGAGCATGTTTGTATCTGAAATTGGTGCCGATCTGTAAGGGAGCCGGCACTTGCCAAGCCCTTTTATGTCCCTAGGTGAAATAAAGCATGCAGTTTTGGAAAAGAGCTTCCAGTTGAAGAGCTGTTGCAGGGTTCTGGTTCCAATGGTTGGGATGTGGATCTCAGTACTCAGAGAATGAGGTTTGTGGAAGAGACACAGATAAGTAACACATGTTAAGTTAGCTGGAACATTAAAAAAAAAAAAAGTTATCTTTTTCTTTAGACATTAATGGATGAATTTCAGTTTGTCCCTCCAAGATCTAAAACAACTACAGCTGTTACTTACTGGAGGAATATGCCTCCAATATTTTAATTCTGGCTATGCACTGGAAATGCCTGGATGTTTTCACTCACATCTTAATACCAGTATGCCAATATTAATATCATTATTCTCTTAATAAATCCCTTTATGTATTTTTATAGTTCATGATGTTTCCTTGTGTGAAGAAAGTACAGTGCCTTTTTGTTAGGCTTCAGTCTGCCAGAAGGTTTTAGTGTGGTTTTAATACATATGAGACTCAAGCTAAAACGAAAACTCATTCTTGTATTTATATAGCAGTAAGTTAGAAAATACTGGTAAATGCTACTTTATGAGCTGAGTAGGTAGTGAAAGGACTCTGATTTTTAGGACTGAAGTTTATCAGTTTATGTATATACATTTCTACACACCTGCCTAGGTAAATGCAGCCTCATTTTCAGGGGTGTTTGTGCATCCATACTGAGGTGGAGCAGCAGAGGGTCAGTAAGAGTGAAAACCTGACCTTTTCATGGTGAGTGCAGATTGCCTGTGAAAGCTTTGGCACCTACATTTAATTTTAGACCCAAGGTGCTTGTTTGCATGCAATTAATTAGGGATAGTTTAGTTAAAAGATTATTTACACAAATTTTTAACTAACAGCAATGTCTACTTGCAGAATGAAGCTAGCCTTTCCCATGAAATGTGTTTTAAAAGTAGATTATTCTACCTACCATGTTTTAACAACCTTGAACAGTCTCCAAAATTTCTTGTAATAAGTGCTAGTGAGACTACATTAATGACATGATCCTGTATTGGCTTTTTATCCTCTTCTCTTGTAAACTAAGACACTTGAATGCTATAGACTTGAAAATGAGCCACCAAAATGACTCACACAATTAGCAGCACAGATCTGCCAAAGCAGTTTGGAAAAAAAACTGAATGAAGAGTTGGGCAATAGGTAAATTTTTTCATGTGTACGGAAATCCCAGACTCTGGGCTGGTGGCCACTGCCAGCTGGAGCAGTGTTGTACCAGGGGCTTACATAATTTATGCCACAGTGCTGAATCTGGGCTGGCAGTTTATGGTTGACGTTCAGTCCCTCACCCAGGGTGTGTGTGTGACTGTTACTGCCTGTATTTCCACTTACTTACCTTACTTGCTTTCATTTTTGTCTCTTACTGACTACGAATGACATAATACAGCTTTCTTTACTCGCAAAATCAATGTACTCTTACAGACCTTGCAACAGTGACAGAAGAGGTACTGAAGTAGCAATTCTTGGTGTGTTTTTTCCTGAAATTTAAAGCTATATATTCTTAGAATCATAGAAATAATTTTAGTATTTGCCAAGTTACACTTTTTAAACAGAGCACTTCCCCATTTAAGTAGCACCATCACAGAATGTATTTAAAGGTCCCTGATTGGACCAGGAATAACCTTGCCGTGTCTCAGCTGCCCGTTACAGCTGAGAACAAAGTATCTTGGGAATCTTCTACAACCATATCTCCTGATTAAGTATAATATTAGTAGCAAGACAAATCCAAAGGGTACATGCTTAAAGAAGCCCCAACCCTTGCAGGTATTATTACCTAAGAACTCATTAATGATATTTTAGAAGCAAAAAGGAAACTGATGTTTTGAAGTCAGGTTTTCAAATAAGTAATCTGCAGTTTTGGTGCTGCCATTTCCACACATTATCAACTAGATACAATTTAAATACAGAAAATTTTCAGGAAATGTCTAATAAACACTTGAAAGTGCCACAGTTTGCCCATTCAAAATTAATATAATCTTAAAATACCATTTCAGTAATGGAATAATATCTAGATGTAGTGATAAAGCATCAATACATGTCTATAATCCTATTTTAAAATGGCTTTCTGATAGATTTAATTTTAAATAATAAATGTAGCTATCTACAATTAAATAAAAATAATGAAAAATATAAACTTGGCTTTTCTTATTGACACTAATTTGAAAAGGAGTCCTTTTTAGGGCAATAACAAAAGTATCCTGAGGGGTACTACAGGGTAAAGCATTCAAGGCATACTTCTTTTTTATGCTGGGGAACTGGGAGCAGCAATTTTAAGCATACTAAGTGCTTCCATTTCCTTATGCACTTACAGTCTTCATTAATCTAGTACTTGACCTCTCCAAGTCTGTGGTGTGTGGGAGTTGTCCATATGCTGATAAGGCTGTGAAGGACCACTGCCCAGTTAGGCCAATACGGAAATTCAGGCCCAAAGAGATTAAATGGCCCTAGCTGTTTGCTGAAGCCATCTGTGGCAGAGCAGGAAAGAGAAATCACGTCAAATCACAGATCAACACAGAGTTAAGGAGATGTGCTTACTCTCTAAATTCACTTACGTTTGTCTCCTGTTTTCAGCTTCCTATGCATTCCCACTGCACACTTCTCACATAACAAAAGTAAACATCAGAAGAAAATATCAAACCCATACTTTTATATGAAAGAATATTTTAAGAATAATGTTTTACTTACCTTCTTACAATTGTAAACCGGTTGAATTTTCATCCTACTTTGGAACAAAGTAAGAAACCCACCCCAAGCCTGTGAGAATATATACTGAAAAGCTCAGCCATAAGCTGAATACTATGAAGCAGTCTGATACAGAATGTGCAACTCATTGACAATGGGAAACACAGCATCAGCTACATTTAAGAAGTAGTCTACACTGATTTTTACATTGCAGCTACAAGATGAAATGAAGCATTTGCTAAACAACTTTGAGCCAACCTATCCATTGCTAGCAAATATGAAATAATCAGATTTTCCTCAATTATACAGTTTTAGGAAATACTGCCAGCTGTGTTGTCAAAGCCCTGAATAGTACCATCCCAGAAGCCATGTAATTAAGTACACAAAAGGAGTAGATTATAGCTTGTTAAACCCATTACTTTTTCACACCTTAGATTATTGCTCTTTGAATTAACATCAAGAATAGAAGAGCCTGTTTTCAGGCACTGCTTTCTACGTTTGCAACAGTATTTTATTTTAAACACTGAAAATTCAGCTCATCTAAATTAAATAGGATTCTCTATTTGTATGTTCAAACCAATTTGTTAAAACACCATTCGACATTTTAGCTCATCAGTGTTGATCCACCTAATTTTCTGCCCAAGGGTCCTTAGCCTAAGGTCTGTTCTCTATCCTTTTATTTGCAGGTTTTGTCTCCTCTAACCAGTTTATATAAGGATCCATGTAGTCTATTCCCTTTGGTGATATCAATGTATTGCAATGTCAGTTCTACATGTGATGTTTACTTTGAACATTGCCTGAGAGCTGTAATGAGCAAACATGTTGAAATGCATAATGTTACTGTGAAGGTACTTTTTGGAGTAACCCAATTCTATCTCCCATATGCTGCAAGACAGTTGAACAAAGCACCAGCTCTGTTGTCAGTTGGGTGTGGCAACAAAAACGTCCTTTGGAGACTGTAAAAGAACCTTCCAACGTTGGTAAAGGTATGGCTCTATCGCCACAGCTAAAGGGGGGGATAGGAATATGGGGAGTGGGACACTGACATGGCAGTTAAACATGAGGAAGAGGCTTTCAAAAAACCTGAGGGTTTAATGTGCCTTGGGAGAAAAAATTGCCAACCAAACAGCATGTGCACTCTGGTTTGTGAGGAGCTGAGAGCATCCACTTTTAATATGGATACTTTCATCCCTGTCCAGTCCCATTGTGCTTAATGCCATCCACACAAAGCCACTTGCAGATGAATCAGTGGAAATGGCAGCGGCTTTGGGGTCCAGTCGTACTTTGTGGTTTTGAAGGAGGAAGGAAGAGCGAGTTTGTTTACATGTATGTCCCAAATGTGAGTAATTTTTTACAGCCCACTGCAGTTGTGCTCATTAGCGATGGTATGTGTTACGGACTGAAAAGCTGTGCTAATAAGTTTCCATAAAATAAAAAATAAAAATAAGAAAAAAGGAAATCTAGAATTACATGACTGCATGTCTAGTCAGTTGTTTCATAACTGAAGGCAAGACTGGTGCATTGCAAGGCACAGAATTCCAGATTGAAGAGGTGTTGCCCGAAATGAACTATCCCATTCTTCTTCACAATAGACAGACTTTATTCCTTTAATAGCTTTGGTCTTTAAGATGAGCAGTAACCCACACATCCTCAAACAGCACCACCAGACATTCTCAGATCCTTTGTTTGACATAACATTTGAACAGAGAAAATACAACAGGTAACACAATAAATTCACCCAGAGAATCATTCCTGTCTCCTAAAAGGCAACCCCTCTCATTACAGGTATGGTCACTGCACTAACATCTTCTAGTGGTTGAAATTATGCTCATGCTTAAAGTAGCTTAAGTTTTATGCAAACGATGCCCTGCAATCCTAGCAGGGCATTGGCCTCTGCCTCTTTAGACACGGGACCAGTAGGGTCCGGTGCATCCCCATGCTCACAGCACAGTTTCCATTTGCTTTTTCCCCATGAGTATTCTTTGCACAATTCACTCCTTAAATGGATCTCACATTCCACCAGCCACCTCTCTCGCCGCAACTAATATCCATCAGAGGACAGATCATCATGAAGGGAAAATAGCCAGTGTGGGTTTTTTCTTAGATGGATTTTTGGCAAACGGGCAGACAGTTTAGAGCATAAATATTATGAAGTGCAGTTGCCAAGAATCAGGAAAATTGGAAATCAGGGTGGAGTTTGCTGCTCTCCACCCTGTCTGATACAAAGGTTGTGGTGAAGCTACCTCTTGGTATCTGGATCGTCTAAAGCCACATCACTCAGACTACTGTCTTTGCCTTGTTGGAGCTGATAAGTTTTGCTTGTGCTTCCAGCATCCTCCTCCTATTTTTGAAAATTATTTTTCATCATCCTGGTATCTGGGTGACCCGTGTAATTCTGGCACTTTGAGTCTGCAGCCTGTTCTCGCATCAGTACAAGGGAAGGGAGGGAGCACCAGACAGAGGAGTTTAAGGAAGATTCATTAGCCTTTCCAGAACAAGCACAATGTTTTTTTCTGAACAGACGTAACTAATGGCCCTGGTCAGAGGCAGACAAGTGTCAAGAGAACACGAGCATTGTGTAAGCTCTGCACACATTTATGTCACAGTCAGATCCTGATGTCCAACATCCCCTTTTTCCTCATATTCAGTTTTCTTTTGAATACAACCTGCCAGTCATGTTCCATTGGGCAGTGTTCTCACAGTGTGCAGGGTAACCTCTGAGGACATTGATGATGTAAGATATCTTAAAAACTCAACAAGCTTTAAATCTTCACATCTGGAAGCACTATATGTATGCTTGAAAGTCTTCTGCTTTCTTGAGGAAATCCAAGTTCGCTGTGTTCTGTCTCTATTTTCCAAACCTTCCTTTAAAGTGAACGGAACAAGAGGAAGTGTATTTTGTGCTGAACACAGGTTGTGAGTCTAGTTCAGGACTTTATAAGTAGTTAGCTTATTTCACAGAATGCTGCATGTGGCATGCAGCAAGTGATTGCAAAATGAGTAATAAATTAACCTGTAAAAATGTGAAACTTTGGCTTATGATGGATTTCCAAACAAATGTGTTGGATGTTGAATGTTATTTTGATTTTTAACACCTGCAAGCACATGGAGGTTTATTTCTCCACCATGCTTCTAGCCTGAAGCTGCAGATATGTATTGCAAACAGGCTTATCTTAGGGTTTAACTTCTGATTAAGCTTTGAGGAGCTAATGCAACAGCAACAATTATTTTAAATGGGTGATTGTATCTATTCCAGTTATGCCATGCTGCTTCAGTAGATTTTGAATCCTCATGTATGCATTTATTTTGTAGTTTATCATGGCATTACAAGAAGCATTCTTCATGAATCTCTTGAAATCCCAAGAGTCTTCTCCTATATATATCTTTTGCATACATTCTTATAGGAAAGAGCTTCTGTCAGGCTGCAGCAAGTCTGGTAATTTTGTTTCTGACATGGACATTAAAGGTTGTGCACATGTGCAAAACAATAAGTTTTTGCTTATTTTACTGTTCATTTTTACCCAAACAACTGTCTCAATCATCTTTCAGAAAGCATCATGTAACTATCACATATAGCATCTGAATTTAGGACTCCCACGATATTAGATAAAGAGTGAATAGTGAATTGATCTCACTACAATAGTACAGTAGATATATTTTTTTTCAGTATATTCAAATATGCTTTTTATTTAATATGGCTTTGTTCTCCTCTTGCATTCAAATTCCCAGCAATTAGAGAAGAACATTGTAAATTCTATTCTGATTTATGGAACCTTAAATAATTTTCTTCAGTGGATGTTATGCTGCTGGTTGGCTGGTTGTATGGTCAACACATGTTAAAAGCTTGTTCTGTAAAAGCACTGCTAAGCTCATTAAACTCAGAAAGAAAAAAAAAAAGCAACCCAAAGAATTTAAAAGAAGCTAAAGTAATAATCTAATTTTAAAATAAATTGAGTGGTTTTCTTTGTCTTAAAAATGGGTGTTAAAATAGAATGAATAACTTAAAACCATCTACTTTTGAGTATATTATATTTCAGTTATGCTTCTAGGTCTGGCACCATGGGACTCAGTACAGGGTGCAAACACTTGCCTGGAGGCTGCCCTGTGCCCTGTGCTACAGCCAGCAGTCTCTTAAACTGCATCCTTCCAGCAGGATGCCAACTGGATTTGTCCCCGTGGGTCCTGTCATACCTTTGTTGCAGAGTGTGAATTTCAGGCTTGCCCTCTGACTTCTCTAAGCTGCAATGCTGTATTCTTGTGCTCTTTGTGAGACCTCTGGTTCTGGCTATGGTGAGAGAGGAGACAATGGCGCAGAGGAGCTCGGCACTGCCACACCATGTCTTTGTATATGCAGGCACTCAAAAGTGGACCTGTTTTTGAGGACCCATTTGGAAATAAAATTTGGAGTCCTCAGGTGCCTACTATGTGGCCACAGGGATGATAATTTCATGATGGTTTTGTTCTCCTTTACAACAAAATCAGCAGAGATACCGGGGCTGCTGCCAGGTAAACATCAGCATGTAATCTGTAATAAATTAGCTGTAACTTTCACGGGAGGAGCAAAAATGGCACCCCCCCGAGTCTTTGAAATCACATGGAATACATGGTTACTGCACAGATACTTAGGTTTGATACCTGGTTAGGTTTGATCCTATTCCTAGGTCCCAAATCAGTGCATACTTAATAGCAACTATAACTTTTGGTAGCTTTTAGTCATTTATGGGAATAAATTTGACAGCGTTACTCTAGTGCTTGGGGGAACATGTGCTTAAATCTGCACCTTACCTCATTGCCTTTGATCCTACACAGTGGTTTTGGAAGATGCCATGTTAGATGAATAAGCAGTGAGTGCTGCACAAGGACGTGCTCAGGGTTTGACTAAAGGTGGGCAGCAGTGTAGGGATGAGTGCCAACCTCTAGTTACACTGAGGGCCTCTTTCCCCAGGGCTCTCTCTCAGTGCTGTGAATCTTAAATAGTAGCACAGTCAGGCATGGTCAACCCACGATAATGCTGTGGGCAATTCTGGGTATTCACCTCAACTGTGATGGCTTCATTTGAATCTTGAAAATGTATGCAGCTGCCTTGCACATTATAGTTGTCATGTGCAAAATGGAGGTAGCACTGTCTTCTCTTGCCCACTCCAAAGGGGATGGTGAAATAACATTTTTCCTCTTTGCTCTATTGCTAGGATTTGTGTTTGTTATTTAATTACTGTATTTAATTAAAGTAGCGACCTTCCTCTCTATGATCATGCCTTCTATTTTTTTTTTTAAACTGTTTATTTTCTTGTCTTAAATTTTGTTTTGAAATGCTGTTCAGATTTGTTAACAGTTGAACACATATCTCGGAAAACAAGCTTCAAAAATAAGTCCAAAGCAAATGTTTTTGTGCAACTCTTTAAACTGCAGATGCAAAGTGAATGACCTTTAATTAATAATGAGTGGCCTTTAATTAATAGACACAATTCACTACTTATTGAATTGCGAATTTAATTGGCAGTGCCGTAAGAATTCCAGAAATAAGTGAAGATTTAAATTCCTAGAAAAATATGTTACCAAGCTGTCCTGTCTCAAATCTGCAAGAAGAATGCTTTTGTTTATACAGCTGTTAGAGTGATTCATCCACATATTTCTAGATAGAACTGATATGGGTTTTTGTTAAGGAAAAAGGTTCTTTTCAAACCTTGATAAAGGCTAAGCCACATTAATCTCCACACACATACACAGGAGGCAAATTACAGCCTCTTGAAGCAAGTAAAGAAGAACTGATACTGTTTACTTCAGATAGAGTGTGAACATTCCTTCACAAGTTTCACACCATACTTGAGGGATTATACCTCAGTGTACTCTTCAGCCATGAAAACTGAAAAGTCAGAAGTAAACAAACACTGTTTGGGTTGCAGTGAATATAAAGTTCTTTGTTTTCCAGTCTGAAAAACCTCTGAAAACATTCTGTAGAAAATTCAACAGAATTGGAGCAACATTGTCCTACCTGGACCACCTCTAACAGGAACCAAAGAAACAAAGAAGCCAGCTTACAGAATTTGTGGAGCCGGGCTTGATGTCAGTGCTAGTGCCATCTCCCTTTCACCCAGGCATCTGAAAACCAGGGCACACATAAACTTGACCCACCCCTCTGCCTCATGGAGTTTGAGTTTACTTCCTCTTACAAGGTCTATCATAGAGACTCCACTTTAGACCGTACTGCTTAGGAAATTAATTCCCTTGTTAACAAAGCTCAGCCATCACACAGTCCTTTTAAGTCATTAACACCTCCCTAATGAGGGCCTCAGCATCAGTAGGTCTGATCTGCTCCCCCGTGCCACTTTGCTTGCTGATGTCTGTGGTCCCACATACATGCCCTGTTCTTTGAACTGGCCTACCCTTTCTTCAAATTTCCACAGCAGAATTACTTCTGCTTCCTTTCTACTTGGTTTAATCCTTGTCCTCCTTTGCTTTTGTCATTCCACCAAAATGAGGGCATGACAACCTGTAACAAATGTAGAGCATAAAGTCACAACAGAAATTCTACAGATTGGGATTTTCCAACATAAGGCACTTCACCGCCATGTGTTCAAGCTCATCTAAAAGGCCTTTGCTTGTTCTTTTTTTCAGCTCTGCTTTCTGTGAACAACTACATTTGTGTTTGTCAGTTATTCCTCGTCATGATTTTGGAGAGCTGCCTGCTCTTCTCACCATTTGGATGTTTGGATGCTCTTCTGTTTCTACCTGCATGTTGCACTCCATTCTCTCCAATGCTATGGCAGCAGAGGTGACTGTTTACTGCAGTGAGGTAGAGTGGGCCACTTTATCACAAAAAGCAAAGTACAGTAGACACGTGATAAGAGTACAGGCCCCTTTAGGACATATCAAACATACGCCAGAGGATCCTGAAATGGTGGTTTGCTCTTGTAGTTGTCCTGTGAGGGTGCGACAGCTCCACAGGCCCAGTGCCATAATGCAAGGTTCAGTGCAAAGAAGTATGGACGCTTTCAGGATTGGTAAGTGAAACAAATTTAAAACCAGGATATATCTAGGTGGATCTAGAATTTAGCAGTAGCTGCACAGGCAGAAATTTACTCAGGGATGCAAGAAAGCAGCTTATATTTAATATTTCTTATGAAAAAGACAGAAAGTCCAAATCAACTAAACAAGTTCCCTAAAGCATTTCCTGTTATTTATAAAAGACTTAAAGCATCAAGTTTCAAAATTAAGCACCTGATTTAGGAAGTGCCAGTCATAAGATTTTCTGGCCAACCTTAATTCCTCTCTATTATGATTCAGCTTTGCAAGCATTCTAGCTCATGTCTCATTTCCAGTGCATGAAAGACTGAAAAGCAATTCTGCATTTGACTTCTATGTACAAAAGAGGATTTGATTTTGCAGATTAGGTGTTCATCTGATGTAGATTGAATAAAAACCATGCAATGGTGTCTTACAGAGTGGTATCCTACAGATAGTATCCTACAGAATAACTGTCTTATTAGACTTTGCCTGCAATTTATTACAGTGTCTCCTGCTGAAGAGGATTTATTGCCCATCTGTGAACCTAACAGCTTTTCTTTGTGTTACACAGAGGATCCAGTTCAGCAAAGTCATACTGACCATATGCTGAATTGGGACCCTAGCAAATGATGCTGGTATCTTTTCTCTGAAAAATAACTTCTGATGATGATTTTGATATAAAGAGGTTTCAGTTTCACATTAAATAAAAGACATTGATAAACTTTGATTACTCTTTCCGTATACCATGGCCAATGTTCATTTTTAGTACCTTCTCACAATCCTTTTTCCATTGCATTTAAGGTGCACATTTTTAAGGTAAAGCCTGCCATCCTAAGTACTCCCTTGGCAGCTGCTGCTAGCAGCTCTTGCAGAACAGAGGTACCTAGCACCATGCTTGTAAAACGTACTTTTACTGACCTACGGATGACGTGTAAAAAGCAATGCGGCAGGTCTTGCTGAAGGCCTCAAGCTGCAAATCAGTGGAAGCAGATACATGTACCAATAATTGTTTAGATATCCAATTATGTTTGCTACCAAGGGGGTGAAGAGTAGTGTCAGAGTGTCAATAGCTCACATGCCAGGATCAGGAGGTGATTCAAATGTATCACATTATTCCCGTGAAACTCTTTTACAGGTGTCTGTTTGATGTTTCATTGTGAACAATAATATTAAAGATTTTAGTACCATTTCTCACTATCTGTTTCTGATTTTGTGGAGTTTTATTAAATTCAGATCGGCAAGGTAGGGTGGCAAGGCAGAATTTGAACCTTGCACTCGCCTGTGCCAGATGCTGCAACCAGACAAACCCGGTTTGCATTGCTAGCTGCAGAAAGGTGTTTTATTTTTCCAGAACAGAAGTGGTAGTCATGGCATTAGCAATACTGTCAAGCTAAAGATGGAGCTTTCTCATTTTTCCTGCCTCTGACAAAGGCTAAAGAGGCTGGATTATGGGAATTGAGCTTACACATATGGTACTTCTATTTAATATTTTCCCAGCCCCCAACTTTCAGATCATATGAGGTTTCTGATAATTAAGAAAACACTTAAGCTGTGCATTTGCTGTAGGTGCCCATGGGTTGAAGTAAAATTTTACCATCCACAGCATTTGTGGATCCATAGTGTGACAAAACACATCCTTTGATTTACTCAGAACTTGTTTCCTATGAAGTTCATTTAATGCCTTCTAGTTTTTATACTGGAAGAGAAAGCAACCCCGCAGTGTCACACCATGGTTTTGTAGACCTCTATTGTATTTGCTTTCAGACCTCTCTTTTCCAGACTGTAGAGTCCAAGCTGACAATCATTTGTGGACGTACTGCTTGCTGCAGAAAATGTCATCCTTAATCTTTGCAAATGCACTAAGTCTTGGTTGTCCCTAGGCTGCGGGAGACATCTCTTGCTTTCATTCACAAAACACTGTTTTCAGCAACTGTGTTGGTAGGTCTCTGTGCCTCTCAGTCATCTGCAGCTCCCGGATCCAGCCCGAGTGCTGGAAGCAAAGAATAAAACTGTATACACTTAATTTTTTATGGGTCATTATTCAGAGCTGGAATTTGTCCAGCACAGCAGACTTTAACAGAGCTTGTATCACAAAAAAAAAATGTACCATAGAAACTTTTGCTGGTCTTGAGCAGTCAAAAACCTGTGACTGCAGTATCCCACCTACTAGCGTAGTGCTTCCTTAGGAGCAAGCTAAGACACTGGATCAGACCTGGTGAATCACCAACACCCAGGAACATACTGAGGACTACTAAGCTAAATGTTGACTGCGTTTGACCCTGTGCAGTTTGTACAAGATGAAATCCTGATTTTGCATGCCTACAGCAGATCAGTAACATTCTTCGTTAGTTTATTGGCGCCTCCTCAAATTTGGAATAGTGCCCAGCTGTATCAAGTCCTCAGAACTATTTGTTCAAACTGGCGGAGGTTTTGACTTTTTTAACCATTAATCACTAAATTGTGTAAAGTAAAGAGTAAAGAGAAAGACAGAGACCAGTGTATAGCCACAAACATAATAAATAGTTTACCAAGAATATTAAATGAAGTCACATGTATAATTTGTTAGTTATTTATCTTTGGTACACACCGGCTAAGAACAGACTAAAGTACATTTGCTGGCAAGATTTGTGTGCCATCAGGAAAAGATTTTATAGTTACAAAAATAGTCCAGATATTATACTACTAATAATAACGACAACACTAACATCATACCTGAAGAACTCCTAACAGTCAGAGGATTGTTTTAGGTATGTGGATGGAAAAGATAACAAATTTGCCTGACCAGGAAAAATCTGAAAGCCAATTAAAGTATTTTTCCTTTGCAAAGAGTGTGATCTGGCAGTTAATTTGGTAAATGTTCTTTAACTCAAACAAATATGTTTTCCATTAAAAGAAATTATTCTTTGCTCTTCATTTGCGTAAGACAAGCCAGTGACAACCATTTTATTGCTGAAGTCTGCTTAGATTTATTTTGTGACTAATTGGGCTTTGATTAAAGTACAATAAAATATTAAGTGTCTGTAGGCTAAGTCCAATGATTACTTTTTCTTCTTCTCAAAAGATAGACTTTTAGCCTATATGACCAAATATTTCAGGGTTATTTAGTCTAAGGAACTGTTTACAATTTGTGGTTACTTGCAGTGTGCATCAATTTATGGTTACTTGCAGGAGAAAACTACCACGTAATGTATGATATTGCTGTGCTATCTTTACAAACAGTACCATAATTTGCTCAGCTTGTGTAAACACCAAATCTTTACTCTAGGGAGGGGAATTCCATTTTTGCAAGATTGTTTGTCAAGCATTTGAAATGTCGCTTGCTCTAAATATCTGTCATAAGATCCTGTGATCGAGGCCCTAACTTAATGTTGATGACAATTTATATTCTGCTTACAGTTACCATTAGTTGAGGAGTGTGTATTCTAGTTTTCTGCCATTTTGTACCATTAAGCATAAAGAAAAAAGGATACAAAAATCATCAACATACTTCGTATGTGAATATAAACAAATATTTATTTCTTTCACCCCTCCCCTGTCCTCAGTGACATTGAACTGTAGTGTCTCGGTGGAGGAGCTGGCCTCAGGGTCAATAAAGAGTTTGGGATAATGCTTGTGCTTTTTTTCCTATTATTTTTATACCTTTTTTTAGCATTTTGATTTATTTTTATGATTTTCTCTGTTCTGCTGGGTCTGCTGTTGTCCCAGTGAGAAGACTGTACGTGATCCATTCAAATGCAGTTGTCACCACCTCTGCTTACTGTTGCTATCCATCTGCACTGGGTTTTCGGATATGCTGCTGTCCTAAAAGCTCAGCCATGCAGAAAAAAAATCTCTGGCTCAAAACCTAGAGCTGTGAAAGTGTGAATTTATCCCTTAGCATTGAAGAGGCAAATTAAAATTTTGTATGTGCAGTCAGAGTTTTCCTCATCCTTTGCTTCTTTACCAGAAAACGTGAGTACAAAATACTCATTGAAAGTCCTTCTACCCTACTGAGGTTATTCTCCAAAAAAACAGTACAGAAAATATGATGTGATATAGTTTCTTGTCTATGTAACAGCAGCTTTTATGGGATTTAGTTGACTTTACAAGACACATTTGTTCACCTGCCAGCTCTGTAGGCTTCTGATCTTGAATTCCAAGCTGCATTCTTATTGACTTCTTGTCACCATAACTTTCCACCAACCAAACCATATCTTGCATTGTATTTATACAAGCACAAGTTCTTCAGACTCCGTTTCTAGTTAATCGTTTTCATTCCCAGTCCTCCAGAGTCTGCCTGGAGAGACAGGATTATGGCCTTGGATTTGGAATATACTGATGCATGATGCAGAACAAAAAACTGTTAGTTCATGATGCAGAACAGTAAACCATATTGACACATGACAGAGCAGAGTCTTACTCCTCCTTTAATGAGCATGGCTTCACAGTACTTAGAAGGGGTAGAAATAAGAATAAATATCAACTCAGGAAGAAAAGAAGTATTATGACGCTTACTATCAGCAGAAATATATTAATTTCACAGTTCTGTTTTCCAGAGCAAGAATTGGCTCTAATTATGTGCCACAGCTGACATCATGTATGATTTAGAGGCTAAGGTAGAGTGTTCCGTAGGATGAGTAGCTTTCACAGTTTAGGGTTAGGGCCACCCTCAGACCTGTAACAGGTGCTCTCTGTCAAACTCCAAAGGGGAAGAGAAAGGGAATAAGGGGGAGAGAGTTATCGAGTAGAAAACAGCTTTAATGAAAATACTAATACTACCACTAATAATATTAATTAAAAAATGGAATGTATATACAAATATATACAAAACCAGTATGGAACCCACCTCCCCCCAATGGCAATACGTCACCATCACCCCTGATGCTGGCGAGTAGCCCCCGGGGAAAAGTCCCAGGCTGGACTCAGCCACAGACAGGGACTGGGTACAGGAGCTGGATTCTGGAACTCGGTTCAGGAACACAGGGCTCCTGATCAAAGGCAGAATGGATGGAGTCCTCCTCAGATGCTGGCCACTGCAGGAGCAGCAAAAGGGAGGAAGGAAGGGGCTTGACCCTTGTGATCCTTCAGCTTTCATACTGAATATGACAGATATGGGATGGAACATCCAATTGGTGAATTTAGGGTCACTTATCTTGTCCATTTCTCCCTGCAGGTGCAGCCTTTGCTTTCTGCCCCCTCTGTGTGGTACACAGGATTTATCAGTGACCTTGGTCTTCACACCAATCCTTGGTGGTCACTCTAAACATGGAGAGTTGTACTGCTAAAGGCAGATGATGTCTACAAAAACATGCTGCTAACCAGACAGTGCAGTTAGTTAGAAGAGCTTTAGCTGAAAAGTTAAATCACTGAACAGAATTAGTTCTGTTCTACTCCAAACCAGGACAGTAGCATAGAACTCAAGAGGATTACAGTCTCTCCTTTGCTGTAGGTTCACTTAAGCCAGTTACTTAAACTCTTTGTGATTCACTTCCCTGCTTCTCAGAAATGTTATGAAAATAAACACAAACAATATTTGCGGTAAATGTCTTAAATGGATTGCAATAACTAGGCTTGCTAATGTTGTTATATGCCTATAAAAGCCAAATCTTTATTCTGTTGAATTTTCCAGAAAGACCTGTTAAAAGCATGACAATGGTCATGCACAAATTGTGAAATTCATTAATACAGCGTTTGGAAGCGCTGGGTGTTGTGATTTTCCTTAAGAGATGCAGGATGCCACTTCTCAAAGACCGCAGATTATTTTGGAGCTATGTGTGTGGTAAGTTACAATTGGTGGTTCATCTAAAAGCAAGGGACATTTCACAGTATCTTAAGTGGTGTGTTTCCTAAAAACTTGGGCCTTTGGGAATACCTCAGCGATGATCGGTTTGTATTGTTCAGTGTTGGTGGATGTTGCATGATTATTTCAGACAAGCCATATCACAGCATTAAGACAGAAAATTAAGAATAGCACTCTGCTTAGGCTTAACAGTGACTTGCACTAATGGTGCTAAAAATTTTTTGCAAATGTTTGTAGAATGTTTAGTGGCACATGTGAAGGCAGGTCCCACTGCCCCTTCTTGAGGGACATAATTTCTCCTTAGTTGCATAAACAGAGCAGTCTGTCAGGAAAATGGAGTATGGGATATGCCTACACCTTGCTGACAGTCTCCTACACTTTGCATCCTCCATGTTTGAACATAACAAGTATAACATAATAAGTGTAAGATCAGCAGTCTGAAATCTCTTGATACAACAAACATATTTGTAGGCTTACTTTACTTACTAAACTTATCCCTTGAAGAACTGTGGTATCACTATGCAACATTAATACAATCTCTCTTTTCCCTGCCTTGCAGCCTGACTTTTCTGCTGATGCATTGACTGATCTCAGACATTAAAAAAAACATGAGTCAGATGTAAGTCCGTCAGTAAAAGAGCACCATGTAACACCTTAAGAATAACGTTTCACACAACTTGAATACCCATGTACTTTTCTCAGATAGCTCCCCCCTGCTGCTCTAGATATTTCAGCAAATAGCCTGCACTGACCCACACCCATGTATTGTCCACAAGATGACTCTGCTGGCTGTAAGGTAGCAGGGGTGTCTCAGGGTCACCAGAGATCAACCTTTAGGCCTTCATCACCAGAGCATCCAGAAAGTTTTCATCAGCACAGTGAGAGCTGAAAAGCTGTCAGATTTTAGCTCAACAGTTTCCAGAGTGTGACAGCTTCAGTTTGTATCCAGTGGTACACAGAATCATAGGATCACTTTGGTTGGATCTTTGAGTCCTTTATGGTCTTTGAGACCAACCATTAACCCTATTTTACCAAATTCTCCTCTAAGCCATATCCCCAAACATCACATCTACACAGCTTTTAAACACATACAGGGATGGTGACTCAACCACCTCCATGGTCAACTTGCTACTGACTAGGAGTTTCACACCCCTGCCCTCAACTTTTCAGCTGCTGTTTCCCAAACGTGTTGACTAATATCACATTAGTATCTGGCATGCTCCAGAAAAATATGCAAGTCTCATTTACCTCCTGGCTTATACTGTGTTGTATAAGCCTGTGTACAAATCCTTCCAGATAGGAAGCATCACTAGTGAAACATCTACCTCTCCAGTGTCTTGCTCGATGGCAGAATTTCTTGGCCACTGTGCTAAGGTGAAAAACAGCTCAGGCATTTTAAATCTGTTCCTTTCAGACATCAGCTCTGCTTTCATCAGGGAGGAGAGTCTGCAACAATCATTGCTCTTCATGTGTACTTTTATCATTAGCATTCATCTACTGAACCCGTCCTATGTTTATCTCATCATCTACATGCCTTGTTCTTAATGTTTCTAAGCCTCATCAAGAGGAGACATCCAGAATTTGACATGTGCCTCTTCCCCTGTGCTTTCACAGAACCACAGAAAAGCTGAGATTGGAAGGGACCACTTGACGTCTGTCTGCCTCTTGAAAGCAAGGTCTTAGGTTTGGTTAACCAGGGACCTGTCAAGCTAAATCTGGAGCATTCCCAGTGAAGGAGATTCCACCACTTCTGTGAGCAACCATTTTTAATGCTGAGTTGTTCTCATAGTGATTTTTTTTCCTCTTATTGCTAGATGGCATTTCCCTCTATAGTGATTCATGGCCATTGCCTCTCATCCTGTTGCTGTGCATCCCAGTCTAACTCTCTAAAACTACCTTTGGGATGTAAGAAGACTGTGGTTAGATTCCTTATGGACCTTCTCTTGGCTGAAAAACTCAACTTCTTTAATCTTTCTTTCTGCATTAGGTTCTCCAGCACTCCTCACTGGTGATTACCATCCACCATCTGATTTTTCAGTGTCTCTTTTGAGCAAAGAAAAAGCTAAAGTGGGTGAAATACTCCAGGTGTGGCCTGACAAGTGCCAAGCAGAGATAATCAATCACATCCCTTGGTTTGCTGGCTGTACTCTTACTAATACAGCTCAAGACAGTTTGCCTTCTTTGCTGACAGGGGAGACTTCTGGCCCATGTTTCAGCTTGCTGTCTGCCCAGGCCCCCAGGGACTTTTCAGCAGAGATGCTCACCAGTCAGCCAGTCCCCAGCCTTTACTGCTGCTTGAGATTATTCCATCTCAGCTGCATGATTTTACATTTGTCTTCATTAAACCTCAAACATTTATTGTTTTAACTTCATATTAAACAGCAATCTTGTTGGCTCAGTTTTCCAGCTTGTTGAGGTCTCTCTGTGTGGTGGCTCAGCTCTTTCCAGCATCTCTCTTTTCCCAGCTTGGTGTCATCCACAAACCTTGGTGTGGGTATTCAGTCCCATTATACAAATCATTGAAAAATATGTTGAATAGTATTGGACTCCATATCAGTCCCTGAGGAATGGTATTTTGACTGTTGGTTCAATTTTGAGCCATTAATTAACATTTTGAGCTTTTGTATGGGTTCTCACCCATCTTGTTTTGACCTAGTCTTTTTATTTCAAGAGAAATAATGGTGTCAGTGCAGATCTATGGGCTGCAAAGTCCATCAGACAAGGAATATTGAACTTTCATGTCAGAAAAGGTGACTGTGAAAACAAATTAATTTAAGGGGGACGTGTCAAAGTGATAAGGAAGAGGAACAAAAGCTGAATCAAGTAAATGGAGGGAGGGGGAACAGTCCTGAGAGTAGGAGTTAGAAGCAGTATGTGGTTTTGGGCTTGAAAAAGGACAAAAGTTGGCAATGGAGAGAGAAAGCTTTGCAGACGTGAAGAGTTGCGTGGCTGTAAGTATCTACATTCCTTTTTAAAAGAGGGTGAAGCCTTTGAGTAGCAACAACACAGAAGAAAAGCATTGAGCAGAGAAGAGTAAGAAAATGAATGAAAAAGGGCGAGAAGATTAGGGAAAAGAAGGAAAACGAACACTGAAGGGAGAAATTAATCTCAGTGGGTGAAACTGAAAGTGGTAGGGCAGTGCTGAGAGTGACCAAATGAAGCGGACTGATGAAATGCAAAAAATACAGCAAAGCTGTGAACCTCTATTCTACTGCTTTATCATGACACAGTATTATCAGGCTAATTCTTGATGCTCAACACCGTCACATAAACCCACAACTCTCCCAAGTCGTTCTAAGAAAAGTTAGAAATTTGCATTTTTCTTGGTATTTCTAAAAATGTTATTTTTGCGCCCACATTGTTCCAATGACAAACAGAGCAGCTTGCCATGTAAATGCACTCATCTATCGTGAAAACCTCTTTCAGAGCCCCCTGTGTTTCCCATACTGTAATAAGTGTTAAAATTTTTAGTTGGAGACCACAGTACTGTTGGTATAAAACATAACAGGGTGTGATCATAGATTTTTGGCTTAATCTAGCACTGACTGAAATTATTGGAAGATTTGCCATTGACGTCAATGGGAAGAGAATTGGGCCCATGGTAGAAACTACTGTAGTAATAACAATGCATTTGACTCATATAGCCCCCTCTCTGCTTGCCAGAGGCCTTTGGGCACTGCATGTAAATGAAGACAAAACAATAAAAGAGATTAAAATGTCTCCGATTCCTGCAGAACTAGAACAGACACAGTGAAAAATCAAAGTATGCCTATATATGGGCCACTTCTTATGCAATGGCTCTAAGTGTGTCATCACACAGTTTATGGCAGGTCACCACATACTTGATCTCTGTGGAGCTCTTGTAGATTGATCCATGAAACCACCACCTGCTTAGAATTTTCTTAGCATGCAAATAAGCACCAAAAAAAAGAGATATTGATAAAAAAAAAAAAAAAGTATTTTTAGGCTTGGAAATCAGCCAGAATCAGTCAAATTCTTGGCCCCAGCCATGTGCTGTTGAGTAGTGTCAGATGCTCACATATACACAAGTTGACATTTACAAGGCACGCCATGCCTAGTGCCAAAAGTTCAGAAATAAATTGCCTCTTTTGATAGGCTTACCAGAGCCTCCTAAGTACACCAGAGCCTCCCAAGATTCATTTATTGTTTGCTACTGGAGGGACTGGAATGCTCCTGGACACAGAATGAAAATCCATTCAGTGCAGCATGAGGGAGACTCCATAAACTGAAGTACAATAACTGTGAAGCTGCAGTTTCATAGGGTATTTCATTGTATCCAGCATGCTGCATATGAAGGATTAGATGTTTGGCTGTCATTAATGGCAATGTGGGCTGTGTAATTAGCTCCATGTGTGTGCTGCTGAAAACCTACTCCAATAAATACCAATGCCACTTACCTGGGGAGCGTAGAAGAGGCTGGGTCTGACCCCTGGAGCTTTGCTTGTAAAAGGGTACAGCCCTGAAAGGATTTCCTGCAGCTGTACAGGGGTGATGCTGGCTGATCTCCCCAAGAACACATAGTACTTTGGTACTGGAGGAAGCTGAAGATCCTCATTACGCCTCTTTGCTCATCCAGAGCCAACATGAGATTAAGTTCTACAAGCCTACATGAAGCAAAATCTGTTCTCATAAGAAAGAGGATACTCTCACCTGGTCAGATGACTCATTGATCAAAAAAAAAAAAAAACAACCACGTTGTCCCTTCGGCTGGTCTGCTGACCACTTGCCCAATATAGAATGAAATTATCATTAACAAGCAGACCAGCACAAAACTCCTCAACCCACTACCACATCACACAGCAGAGATCCAAATGGCCAGACAACCAGAGGGAGAAACAAGTCAATGCATTCATTCACCACAATGAACATGAAGAAGGGAGTGAGCCAGGCAAGGACCCAAGCTATGGGAGATGGGAACAGCCAGGCCATGAGCCCAGTTACACAACAGGGACTCAGAGACAGCTTCATGTTCTGGCCCTGCCATCCTGGGGACTCCACTTGGAGCCCTTCCAATAGTCAGAATGCCCACACAACACATACACTCTCTAGACAAGCATTCCACCTGCCCTGCAAGCCAAGTCTGTTCTTCTATAAGTGGCTTCTTGCCCCACCCCCAAGTTAATGTGGAAGGCAAGGGCACCTGGTGGAGATCTAATCAGTTCCCACCCAAGGCTGGCCAGACCCTGGGTGAAAACCAGTCAGGAAGGTCTTTCTTGCCTGGTTGTGGACATCATCCATATGCCAACCCTCATTCAGGGCTGGGAGTTAACCCCAGCACTTCAGCTGACCAGTACAGTTCTTGGTATATCAAAGGAAACAATTAGGCAATAGTGCAATACTGTTCAGTAATTAGGCATGACATGTATTAAGCACAGCAGCCGTGAGCTTACTTCTCAGAGCCTGCAAAGCCCATCTAAACATCTTCACAAAGCTCTGAGAGTCAGTGTTTGCCAAATTCTGATTTACCAGCTTTTGTCTTCTTCCTTGGACTGTTTTGCATTCTGGAGAAGGTGTGGGCACTCACTTTGCTGGTGAGGCCAGTTCTCAATAGCATTGTCTTTTTGCAGATAATTATAGTTTGGGTTTGGACAGTTAAACATTATGATCTCTACCACATGGTGCTGTAATATTTGTCAAGGGAGCTGAAGAAGACAAAGCTTTACCACAAAGTGGCCTAGTTAGGCGGCATGGTGCCTGTGATGAGAGGTCCTATTCCTTGTCACAGTAACTGAAAACACTGCAAGAGGAAGACTGTCAGAAGCCTTTTTCATAGTCATCTTCCTGAAAAAGAGCTTCTCTGCCAGCTTGCCTGTTTTTTTAGATCTTGAGAGGGTCTTGAGTTGTTGTATTGGTACCACTACCAGTAATTGTGTTGTTGTGATGGTCTCCCCTTTTGGGTCAGAAGGGTCTCAGCTAGGGTGCCTCATAGCTTGCCTGTTTAGTCCAGTTTTATCATTTGGTCTAATAAAAGGTATTGTCCCACCCTGAAAACCTTGCTGTGCTTACATCCATGGTTCCTAGCAGCTTAGATAGTACTTCAAGAGTATTTATCCCATTTAAAACTGACCTATGCAGCTTCAAGCCCTAGTATGAAGAATTGTCATGCATGTGACCTGGTCTTGGCTTCATCAGTGCCAGTGCTGGCAACTGTGGTTGGGATGGCTGTTCTGGTATTAAAGAAGTTTAGGGGTCATGGTATATACAATACATGCATCTCTAAAGTCTCAAACTTAACGTCTCAATAATTTCTTGCAGCCATAGCTAATGATGAGCTGATGCTGTGTGCATCATCCTGATACCTCTGGATACGGTGAGCTGGGATGGCCTGTGGGGAGGATTTGTGTTGACCATGTACCTGTGTGCCAGCTGCCATTATTGGAACCAAATGGTCCTGAAATCAGTCATTAATTGCATTGTCACTGCTCATAATTTTTTTCTGTGGTTGTTCCCAGTCATTAAATGTGTTCTTGACATAGACTTGCCAGCCTGGAAGACTGAACTCTTCCCATCTATGCAGTCTGTGTTGCAGGTGATGCCCGCTGCCTAGCAGTACTGACAGGCGAACCTCTCCATCTTTAGGTAATGCTTGCATTTTAAGGGCTTATTATCAAGACAAATGGGAAATAAGAAATGGAATGAGCTTGTCTGCTTCCTTCTGTTATATGTGGTTTTAAAGGCAGTGGGAGAACAAGTGCTTGACAGGCATGGTCTCAGGTGTGGTGGAACGGAGGGGCTGAGCCAGAACACTCATGCAGACACGGTACCCCTTCACCCCCACAGCCCTCCATCTCCTCTTTTAAACGCCCTGCTCTATAATATTTGCCCCCTTTTGGGGCCAGAAAGCAGCAACATCTTGTGGGAAGAAGAAAGGACTATGCTGATGGAGCATCTCTCCTCCCCTTTGCCCTTCCTGTGAGAGGATTTGGACGTTTTAGAGGCAGAGTTTGTTTACAGTTCAAAGAAG
Source organism: Merops nubicus (assembly GCF_000691845.1). Taxonomy (NCBI): domain Eukaryota; kingdom Metazoa; phylum Chordata; class Aves; order Coraciiformes; family Meropidae; genus Merops; species Merops nubicus. Next base: position 27,666 of record NW_008590166.1, read on the forward strand.
CTGAGAAATGGCTTGGGAGCAGCATGTTGGGGAGGATGGGAACAGCCTGAGGCTTGAGATGTGAACTCCCACTCTTGCCTATTGGTGCCTTAGTAACTGTAACCAAATAGTTCCCAGGACGTTTTTATTAGCAGGCTTTATGTGTTTAGGGATAAATATTAAACTCTACAATTTGGTGCGAATGTCAGCTGTTGATGAAAAGCAGATCCCAGCTGGGACAGCAAGGACATTGCATCCAGGCTGTGTTTGAGGTACATGAGTGGAGCTGTGTGGGAGAGGCTCAGCTGAGCTTATTGCTTAAGGCTGGCTTGGGCTTCTGCTTCTCTGTAACTTCAGCTGAAGTCATTTGATCTATTTGGGCATGTGGCTCCATTCTGCCCTCAAAAACACCTCTCTCAGCAAAGCGACATTAATTCCTTCCTTCTATTCTCTCAAATTAAAAATACAGAGCCTTTCCTAAGGTACTCAGTATTTATAGTATTAGCAACTGTAAACTATTCATAACAGGGAGGCCCATTTTTTTCTCCATTTCTGTAAGAATTCACACTGCAGATACAGGGGACATTCAGTGCTGTGTTGAGTGTCAGTGCAGAAGTTTGCAGTGTGGCCCCGAGAGCTTTGTTTTTCTGCACAGAGCAATGAAAAGCAGAGGATGACTGGCTTTTCTTCTGCCAGATTTTGTCTTTGCTTTCCATTTTCATCCTGTTGTATTTAAACCCACCTTCTATCTCTTTCTTTCCCCTTCCTCTTGAAGAGATCTACTGGACTTGACCTGTAATGATGGAGTAAGTCTACAGCATGATGTGGTGCATGGCACAAAGATTGCACAGCTCGTCTCAAGGCCCTCTGGTATTGGGTGACTGGCTGGAGAGGACATAGCTCCAAGCCCAGAGCTGAGCAGCTGGACAAGCAAGTCACTGTGCCTAGGCTCTCCAGCCCTGAAGACAGCTGGGTTAGCAGGCTTCAGGTGCTGCTGACTTGGCTGCCAATAGCTTGAAGATCTGTGCCAACTCCCATGGCACAATGTGGATGTGCTTTTCAGCTGCCCCTGCACATACTCATTTATGTAGCCTTTCTCACATAGATCCCTAGCAATCCTTCCTTGCTCTTGCTCCAATATCATAGTTGATCTCTCCACTCTCCTTGCCTTACAGCCTGAAAAAGAGAAAAGACCTCATATTCTTGGCAGTCAGGATGGATTAAAACTGGTGTGAGGATGGTGTCTCATTAAGTCTGGAGAAGTGAAGATTAGTCAGATCTTCCAGTTTTATTCAGGCCAAACTATATTCATATTCTTCCATAAGCAGTTACTGCTGGTCACTGGCTACTGATGTAAGGGTATTTGTCAGCTGATCAAAAAGAGCCATTTCTGTGTTTCATAAACTTTCACCCTGACATGAAAAAAAAGAGAAGTAACATGGACACACGTTTACTAGTAATCTGTAAAATTTCCTGAATGCTGAGCCAGTTTTACGGATTTTACTGTTAAACTCTTTTTTGAGTGACTGGCTTTAAACGCAGCTTTAACATTAAGCTGAGACTTAAAAATGGAGACAGGGCTAACATGCAAAAGCAGAAACAAAAATGAGAGTTTATATATAAATTTCATGATTGCAACTGCTAGTACACTGGGGGAGCCACATACTGTTCTGCTGAAAAAAAGATATCTTACCCTGCTGTGGCAATTCACAAGTTAATTCTCCCCAGGTGGATGTTTAAATGTTCTGCACAAGCCACAAGATGTCAGTCTGGCTACATGAAAATTTGGTCACAGACACACACTGATTCAGGCAGTATGATTTTTAACTCCACTATCTCTGGTAACATAACCTCTGTTTGTCTTTACAGCATGTCCAGTACTTTTTCCCCATAAATCTCCTTCCTCTCTTCCTCTTTGTAGTGCCTCCTTCACACAGAACAATATATTGAAGATAAAAAATGTCAGGAAATATAATTTACCTATTTTAAAAACAGTTTTTAATACTGATGTGTCCTTGATCTTTAAGTTTTGGCTACTGTTTTACTATACTAACACTTGCAAGGACACATGCTGGCAGTAGGGAACAATTGTACTGTTACAAACCATTTCCTTGAAGCAGTTTGTGCAGTTAAGAACATTATGTATTAGATGAGTCATGGGTCACTTTCTCTCCATGTTTCCCTATTTGATCCCTGTGATACAGTTTAAATTTCCATATGCATTCTATAAGACCTTTGCTCCAGCAATTAAATGTGGGGGTTTTGTGTCATTAGTATCTGGGGTCCCGCAAGTGCTCAGTTCAGGGTGTCCAAACTCCTCATCAGCTATGGGACTGGATCCTAGTTTTGAAATCCTTGCTGATTTCCTCAGTGTGATGGTTTTTCTGGCCACATGCCTGTGTAAGATACACCTTTAGCTGGACCAGTTTCAAAAAGACCCCTAGGACTAAAATTAAGCTCTGTGATTTGACTAGGCACTGTAAGAAGCATTTGGCTCTTAAAATAAAGCTGACCAAGTACCTGTTCCCTCTCTGCATGACAAAGGCTGTATCTACAAGTGTCCAGAAGGCAGGATCTGGCCCATAGGCTGCTAGTGAGACAGTGCTAAATCTTTCAGAACACAACAATCACCCTGAATACATTTATTATGATTATGGATCTATTCAGGCTCATTTTTTATTTCAGATCAAAGCCTACCAAATCCTTATATTATACCAGCAATATTATAACAATTTACCTAGAAAATTTTCTGCAGAGCAGAGGCTAGCATCAGAAGTGTGAGTTCCCAAGGCAGTGTGTATGTGGATTTTAAATACCAAGCAGCAGGGCAGAGGCAGGGCCAGGGCCAGGAGCTTGGTGCTGCAGCAGCTCAAGAATGGCATCCGCAGAGGACAGCAGCTCATGGCTCCTCACTCTGATGACTTCTGAACACAGTGAGAGCTGAGAACTGCTCCCTTACACGGAGGTAAGCTATTGCTGAAATTACCTGTCATCTTACCTCTCTAAGAGCCAGTATCACCCTGGCTCCCACTGAGCTCCCAGGAGCATGCTTCATCTTTAATTTGGGATAGGATAGTCTGCTCAGACAGCCCTGTCCCCCACCTGCTTGGTGTTCCCCGTGCAGCTGGAGCGTCTTTCGCTCAGTGCCTCAAAATTCCTCAAGAGCAGCAGCCTGTTTTGCAGCATGTACACTGTGATCAATACCCACTCTGTCACCTTCTACCAACAGAGGGACAAGATGTGCAAAATGAATGTCAAGGCACACGTTAGTCAGTGAGGTTCTAGCAGGTCTGGCTTACACGTGAGTTACACCAGGTTTTAGAGGGGTTATGGTAAATGGTGCAGCTGAGCTGCTCCCTTCAAGGCAGACTTGAAGGTACCTTATTTTTCCCTCAGCCAATGGTTATTCTTGATTTATCTTATTACTATAAAGCAGTCAGTTCTTTCCAAACCACTTTTTCATGCCTATTTTCTCTTTTAATGCAGGACCTTTTTCTTTGTCTGAGAAAATATGATGATAATTATCCTATAGCATTCCTGATCTAGCAGTGTCTCTGTCTCTGCAAACATTGTGATAATTCTCTGGTTTACAATCATCAACAAAGGTAAACTCATCCCAAAAAAGCCAAAGGGATCAGTGATGTGATCTAGTTACCACAGCTTACTAAATTACTTCATGTCCGAGGAGATGGGGTGAACAGCCAGGAGATCGTGCTTGGAGCACACATGAGTTAAACTCATTTGTTTCAACAGCCCCCCTAACTGGATGTTTTACCTCTCAGACTGGGATAAGTTTCACAGAGGGTCGTGGTTAGCTATAGTTGCTCACCACTGGTGCATGGTAGCTTGCTAAACCACTACACCTTGTTTATATTCAGCCACATGCCAGTACCCTGATGGGTAATAGTCCAGTGGTTTAGCTGGTTTAGCTGATCTGCTTCTGTAACCTGGAACAGAGGATATATTGTAGCATATTTCTAGAGCCTGGGCAACTTTTCAATACAAGAAAAGATGTTTATGTTTCTATGGTGATAGCTATTAGGGAACGTATTCTATTAAAACTCAGTTTTAATGCTGTAACTGTAATGACACAAGTTAGAACAATTTCTGTATGTAGCTAAGACATCCTGTGAAACTTCTATAACATTCTTTTTTATCAGCATATGACAAACTTTCTGGGTTATTAAATATGATGCTGTTAAGCTCTGACGTTCAACTTCAGTTAGCAAAGACAGCAGAAAAGTGAGATAAAACAGAAAGTCAGAATAAGCTGGAAAAAGAACAACCATAATATTGAAAAAGAGGAATATTTTGATTATTTTAATCCAGTAATACTTGTGGAAAAAAAGTCTGCCTGCCACTGAACACTCCTAATATTTACAGGGACCACGCTGTTGCTAAGGTCAATGTGAGCCCGTTTTAGAAATCTGACTCTCATCAGGAGGCTGCAGATGGCACTACAGGACTGCGGATGGCTACGCAGATGTTACAGCTCAGAAACTGCTCGGGTTTGATCCGGTTTTGTAGCTAAGTTATCTACTCTTGGTTACTTATGATGAAACCTTGTGCTACGATCAAGGTTTGCTGCTGTTGTGTGCTCACTCTTGGCTGGATTGCAGGTAATTTTCCCTCGCATGGCAATCCTTGTAAGCCTGGTCCAGCGAGTGTAACAAATGGTAACAGCTGAAAAGAGTGATATCGTTTAGTGGCAGATGTGAAACAGAATCTGCATTTCTTAATGATCTCTTTGTGATATCATTGATCCATATATTCATGTTTCTGAAAATTTTCACTCATTTTCTGTGGAGCTAAAATACCATTGCTTTAACAAAGCATGTTGGGAGACTTTGAAAAGGAGAGAGGGCAAGCATGTGTCTAGGCTCTGGCGGACCTTTAGGTTTCGTTATAAAAACCTTCTAAGATGTGGCTTAGTTGTTCGGAAGATAAATAATTTCTTACAAGAATGACTAAAACCAAATCTAGACCCTGATCTTGCAGATGTGTTTTAGTAGTCTGACTTCAGACACTGTGTAGGATTAGTCACGTGCAGAAAGTATTTATGGAACTGATGCCTGTGATGAAATATAAAAAACAGAAGGCCTTACTTCCAAATAATAAAATAAGATGCATAATATTTTTGTTACATAGAATAAATTAATTACAGAATTATAGTCAGTTTGGGATTTAAGAGACCTGATTTTGAATTCCAATTCTTTCACAGACTTCCTTCTGTGACCTTTGAGCAGGGCAGTTCACTTAAGCTGCAACAGAAAGCAAAGCACTTGGAAAGAGGCCGCAGGAATTGCAAAAGTCTTGGAATACTTATTATTTGTTTCTAATGAGACTGGCAAGAAGACATAAATTCACTTTCTGTCCAAGAATCTATGTGTGTGACTTCTGATATTTTGCCACTGAAAACAGAAAGAGAGATCATAGCTGCCATGTTTGACATAAAAGTATAAGAAGCTACAAGGGAGAATCCATTCACCCTATAAAAGATATTCTGCATGTGGGTGTGTCCCCCCCTTGGCCAGTGCAGTTACATCATTAGTACCAGGTGTTCTCCATTTTCCGAGGTGCTTACTGAGAGGGCTTGGGAAGACCAGAAACGCAGTGTGTCGAGCCAAGCCTTTGACTGTGCCTCCACCTACAAGAAACCACAGTTTGTGACTGTAAATGGTGCTCAGAGAAGCCTCGTTTTTGCTGGGCTGGAAGACTTTTTGTGAAGTGAGAGCCAGTATTGTGTGGTTTGGAAGAAGCTCTTCAGAGATTAGCAGCAGATCAGCAGACTTCTCCACTGTCTCTTACTGTTACAAGCAAGAGGGACACCAGCCTGGGGTTTAGGAGAGCCAAGATTATGTCCTGTGTGGCCCTGGAGCCCTGGCAAAACTCCAAGAGCCAGGGCATCCCAGAAGGAGGGTAGGAGAGGAAGAGAAAGACCTCGGTAGGCCAGGTTTGCTGCAGGTGTTGTCGTGGCAGCTTCACTCACAGACCTCAAAGGTGCTTCTTGGTAGACCTTTATGCACATGGAACAGGCAGGCTGGAGGCTGGAGATGCTTAACGCCCTGCTGCAAATGGTCTCTGCTTTGCTCAGTCTGGAGCTGGTGCTGGGGGTAGTTGAGCTGAGTGAGTTATGTGCTTCCCATGCCGCCCCTTGACCCCCCCATCATCGATTACCATCACCTCCGCTCTGCCAGGATCACCACTATCTGAGTTGATTTCCTTGATCTTCAGCACCATAAACAGCAAGTCTTTGCTAGTCCTCGCTGTTTTTTTGTGAACATTGCGAGGGAGAGGTCACACATGGAGTTATTCTGGCAGACTGAATGGGTGTCAGTCTTTGGCAAAGGGAGGAGGAGAGCAGCTGGAAAGAGGAGCATGGCTACAGCCAGGGTGGGCGGTGTGGAAAAAGCCTGGGGCTACCTTGTCACAAGGAGGAGCACCTACCAACCATTTGTGATGGGGTCTCTGTGGGTCCAGGCCTTAATTTCTTCAGGCTTCAGCTTCCTGTCAGTAAATTGGAGATGAAGATGTTTTGTCGCCTCACTTAAAGAGGGCTGGCTACATCAACATATAGCGTGACCAAGGAAGTCCAATGGAACATGCATGTATCCTTAGACTGGAAATAGGTTGAAATGCATGCATCTTTGGTTATTTTAATGTAATTCAGAAGCCAAGTTAGAGTTACACCCAGTGCTGGGATAGAGCTGGAAAGTCTGTGCTGTGGATGGATCATGGGTGTGCTTTTAAACTCACCCTGATCCATATGTGAGATAACAGAGAGAAGTGAAATGTTTGGGTAAATGTGGTAAAAAATGCAACTACTGACACCAACTACCCCATCTGAAAAAATGTGTGCTTGTGAGAAGATCCAGACTTCAAGGCTGTGAGTGTCCTCTGTTTATCCACTGAGCAGCTCCTGCAGTTGAACAAGCTTCTCACGTTTCTTCGTCGATGTGCCATCACTTTGTCTTTCAGGGACCACTAGTGAGTGATGCCTAATCAGTGTCTGGCATGTGGCAACTAATTCATGGCATGAAGATTTCTAAAGACCTACTAGATGGCTTTGGATAACTGCTGGCCATACCTGGACTCAGACCAATGACTGGGAGGGTTAAAAAGATCATGTTTTCCTTCCCACTATTCAGGCAACTCAGCCTCCCAGGATGGCAATTTTAAAAGCTGGAAAAAGTAGCAAATGAGCTTTGAATCTTTGCACAGTATCAGTTTTCCATTATATGGAAAGGACACCTTCTTAATTATACCTGTACAGTGGTGTGCTGTCTTCAGGCTTTCATAGGCTGGAAAACACATGTACAGCTATGCTTTTATACTTACACAAGACAGACAATTGGGTTTTTTTTTTCCCCCTTAAGAAACAGATCATGAAAGTATTGTTGGCAAGGTATAGGTGATATCTATTCAGGAGAGAGTTTACAGTAAAAATACACAGATGGGATTAGGACAATGATATAGCAAAACTATATAGTATATGAAAGAAGGACAGGTGAGGCATAGCAGATTGTTCAAATGATAAAAATCATCAAGTAAAAATTCTTATGGACTGATTATGAGTTGCAGAGGCCTTGAATTGTCCTGAACGCTGCGAACTCATAATTATCAACTGAAACTGGAAAGAAGCTATAAAATGTGCTCCATTCATTTGGTATAAAGTGGCCTTCTCTCCCCTCTGCCTGTAGAGGTTTGAACTGAACACTTTTCCAGTTCCACCCATCTCTTGGAAAATTTGGAGTATTCAAGACTGTACTTCATTAAAACACCTCACCCAATCTCTGGAAATGCACATGTCTAGGTGTCTTGGGTGTGGTTTAACTAGTGCCTCATTGACTTTTCCCAAAACACTTTTTCTTTCTTGTGCAGGAAAGCTGCTTCATTTTCTAACAAAATTGTCACTGTAGGGTTTTGTTTTAGTCTTTGATAGCTATTAACAACTGACCTTTCTTCTCAGTATGATACTACAGCAGCTTTAAAAGGCAGTACCTCATTCGGTGGATATTTTGAAGAAGCTGGACTGACTTAACAGATTTTAGAAAAGAGGAATAAGCCATAGTAAGGAAGGAATAAGGACCAGCTTGACCTGATGCAGCTATTCCCACCACCATAAGCTAGTGGATATGAAGTAGGCATGGAATCTGGCAGCTGATAGGAGGAGTCAGGCAGAATTTGCTGGGAATTTGTGTTATAAATGTTCTGTTCAATGATGGCATTCAAGCACTGTAATTCAAACAAGAAAAACCTGTTGAATTAAAACCAGACAACTCATACCTTAACATCTCCACTACCAATTTTGTCATTACTCTATATACTCTGTCATAAATAGTGAAATGGCTTTTCAGTGGTAATAACTTTATTAAACTTGTATCCTAAATCATTGGAACAAATGATTATGCTTTTCTTTTGGAGTACTCTGAAACATTTATAATGGTTAAAATATGGTCAGAAGCAATTCACAAAACTATAATCTCAATCTGAACTCTGTCATGAAGGTTTGTAAAGGTACTAAATATCAGAGTATTTTACGACCCTAATAAACTTTAAAATTCACACCACTATCTGATGGAAATCAAGACATGCCCATTTGAATGCTTGTATTTTTCCACTGAGATTTTAATTACAGTATAGTAAAATCCACTGTTGTTGAACTGTTTTCTGTGAGTTCCAGTTGTAGAACAACAGCGCATCCTACAGTCATGCAACATTTTACAACCTTAGTTTCCTTTTTAAATAGTGGAGCTATCCTGCTAGTAGAATTAAAGACATCCTCAGACAATTAAAAATAATAATAATAAATTCTGCAAGTACATAATTATGTTAGGCTGGAAAAAGTTCTGATGCTTATACAAATTAACTAATGTGAATTACTAAATAACTGCCATCCTCTTTGGCTCAGTTCTTACAAATTTAGTTCTGCTTTCCTTTTGGCCTTCTTCAGCCACTACATTGCTCACTGTAGTCACGTGGATTTTTGCAGTACCTAGTAGCATGGGCATCCACAGAGAGGCACAAGCTATTTTTTGGCACATGGGTAAGGGTATATGGTATGTGAGAGTGATAAGTGTGTACTTATGGACGAAAAAGTGACATAAATAATACCACATTCTTTAGCTTTGAATTTCCTAGCTGCTGTGAGATATTCTGCATCTGAATCATAATGTGAAATACTTTATTACTTTTGTTGAGAGGACTTTTTTCAGTTGTGAGAACAAGAAGCTTAATTTCATAATGATACAGGAACAGTGGATTAAAATTATCCAGTGTTAACCAAGCTCTCTCTTACTCCAAACCTATATGCAATACACTGTCTTATTAAATTTTATGCAAAGTTTTAATAGATTTATTAGTTAACAATTAGTTAAAAAATGAGATCTTCAAGAAAAAATTCCTTCTGGAGCTGTAAATTAAAAACCTGCCTGAGAACTTTACAAAGAGAAACCAAGTAGAAATGATAAAAAGAGCTCAGGGCCTTTAAAAGCTAACACTCTGTGAAATGTCACAGAGAGTGACCACTTCCCTGTGACCCCTTCTAAATCCATTTTTGAATACACTGTCACCTGTGGAGTCATCTCTAGCTACCACTATTATTCAAAATTAGCATGCTGTTATCTGTTGGGCTGTCATCTCTTGTACAGCTTCGTTGTTGGCTTTCCTGT